>NW_017616630.1:1621644-1726644 GCF_001879475.1 Ipomoea nil
GATAGCACTAACTTCGAGCTAACTCCCGAACCCTGTACTAACTCCCGACCGACCTTTAGGTAGAATTATGTCGGACTTGGATAGTCAAAACGCCTCGATCGCGGATTACGATGAGGAGGTCGAGCGTATCAGCGACGAGGCAGTGGACATTATGTCTACACTCCCGAAGCCAGCCCCCGAGCAACGCCAGCCCCGATCGAGCCGTCGAGCATAACAGCGCATCAAGCTCCTCCGGGACGTCAAGCTCTAGCTCCAGCGGATCGGGGAGCTCCAGCGAAGAAGAGGAAGAGAGAACCACGTCAAGCGGCGGGGTTCTCCGACCGAGGCGTTAGGGAAACGCCTACCCGGGTGGTTGGGGACCACCCGGAAGCTGCTCCTCGAGGAGGTGATCGAGAAAATACCCCGAGCAGACCGAAGAAGACCCGGCCGGGCCGGCCACACCAGCCGTCGAGCTCGAGTTCTTGAACAGCGAGAGTGTCGAGCAAGAAATGAGCCTGCTGACCAAAGGCGAAGCGGCTCGGATTACTGAAATACTCCGGGGTCGGGTTGAATTCGACACGAGCCGGCAGCTGGGGAACGTGATTGACAGGCATCGGGGCAAGTGGATCGGGATGCATTACGACTCCCTAATGGCCCCGATTGCCATTCCCTTCCCGGCCCTCTTGACGGCCTTTCTAGCGTACTACCGGGTCGTTCCGGCTCAAATCTGCCCGAACGCACATCGGATCCTCGCCTGCTTCCCGCAGATATGCACTCGGCACGAGGCCGAGTGCACGATGGAGTTGTTCAACTTCATCTACCAGATCAAGGTTCTCCCGGGCCGCTACGGGGGTGGGTTCCTGATGCTGCAATCCCGAGCAGATATGTGCTCCATCAAAGGCCTGCCGGGAACAACAAGGGTGGAAGAACAGAATTTTCTCCATCAAATACGACCCCTGGATCCTCCCGGTCGATCGCACTTGGAGCAGCCACTTCAGAAAGCAAGTGGTGCCGGTCGAGACGCAAGCGCTGAGGACACGGTCAGCCGGATTTCGAGCGAGGTGCACGAATACACAATCTTCCGGACGGCTGAAAGTCTCGCAGCCGCCAAGCTCCCGCCCCCCACGTACGAGCTAAAGGAGAAGTACCTTCCCGTACCGATGGGCGTGACGGTCGCCAAGCCGTCGAAACGGAAGAAGAAAGGTTTAGCTCGAGCTGTTCCTCCCGACCTAGCTTCATTTCTTGATCTATCTAACTTAGCTCTTTTATTGCAGCCATGGCAGAATTCGGCGATGAAGACACCGCCCTTCCCCGCCCACGAAGATCTCCCTCGGCGGGAAGAAGAAGGCCAAGACCAAAGCAGCCGGGGAAAAGGAGATTCCCACTGCCCGACCCTGAGTGCCTCGACCCGTGTCGACGGGCGAGGGCTTCATCGTCGAGCAGCCTGACGTCTTGGTCACCGGGGAGGTCGCCCGGGGCAAGGAGAAGGTCGCCGACCAGGGCGCGACCGAGGTGGGCAGCCTGAAGCGCCGCCGTGACCAACACAGCCCGAGCCCTTCTGTCGGGCGAGAAAGGGATTCTACGTCCGTGCTGGCACGGATCGGCAACGCCGCCGCCAGCCGAGTGGATCTGGGGAAGATGACCCCGACCCAGGTGGCTGAACAGATCGGCCACGACCTGGCTGAGGTGAGTTTCCCAACTTATAATCTTTCTTTGCCCAAGTGTTTTCGATCGGGCTAACCGAACGTCTCTTGTTTTGCAGATTTCCCGGGCCGCCCAGCTCCTACAAGGTCGAGCCATGCTGGCCGAGGAAGCTGATCACCACAAGAAGACGGCCGCCCGTCGCTTGAAGGAGATCAAGGACCTCCAAAGCCGAGCTGGAGAAGACCCAGAAGGCCCTGAAGAAGGGCGACGAGGAGCGGGTTCTTGCGAGAAGGTCGCCAGCCGGGCGATCAAAGAGGCCAAGGAGCTGAAGGCTCAGCTCGAGAATCCGAGCGAGCTGGCGCGGGCAGCCTTCAAAGACAAGGACTTGGGCTCGGCCTTCCTCACAGCAGCCCGGGGAACAGAGATCGGGGAAGAGCTGATCGTCTCGTTCGGTCGCTGGGGCTTTACGGCCGGGAAGCGGAAGATGCTTGAACGAGTCCGTTCTCGGTTGGAACAGGCCCTGGACGGGGAAGACCTTCAGCTGGTCCTCTCGGCCTTACCCCCAGACCTAGCCGATCCCGGTCCTTCTCCGTTCGCCCCCAAAAGCCAAGGCGGCCGAGCCTGGAGCGTCGTCGGCGGCCCCTTCAAGCGGGAAGGAAGCGGCTGCTGGAGCCCGGGAGGCAAAGAAATAGGCTAGGCTGTCTCCTCTTTTTTGTTAAGAAACACCGATCGGGAGCCCGGTCCCGAATTGTACCGGGCACCTTTTGTCAATTAATAAAATTTATTTTTTTGTGCTTTCTTGCGTCGCTCGTCTCTCGTTTCCTTGCTTCCAACTTGCACACACTGATCTCAATCACTCGACCCCCTGGCCTTTAGACCCGGTCTCGCAATATTCATCCGCTTAACGCCCGACCTTACGACCTTATGGCCTGGTCGTTCGTTCATATTTCGACGTCAAATCTGACCAACCGATCGGGTTTACCCGATCTCCGGCCTTTGTCGAAAAAATATATATTTTTGAAAACAAGCCTCTACGGTCGAAATGTAACCGAGCGACGGGCCTGCAAATACTTCCTTATCCCAGCCCCCACACTATTGTGCGCTCGAGGCACGAGTGGGTGCAATAGTGGATAGAAGTTGGACGGATCGGGGCTGAGAGCTCCTGACTTCCCCGATCAGTGGCATGACTTGGGTGTCCACCCGTGTGGAGCGCGTTTTGACCGGTCGATAGATTCGCCGGTTGATGAATGTTGAACTGATCTGCATGTAACGAAGGTGAAAGAAAATAAACTGATCGGGCCGCCGCATACAAACGGTCGGGCAATCATCGATCGTACATACATTAAACTTTCCCGCTCGCAGGCGGTTGAATCAATTTTACAACCATAAATTTACATAGAAATGACGACCGGGACTAACTCGCAGGTCTGAGCCCCCACTTCGTCTAAAAATACAAAAAATGGGCTAATGCCTAAAAAGAACGAGGTGCTCGGAATTCCAAGTCCCCTCGATTAGCCGACCAGTCGTTGTCTCTAGTCGGTATGTACCCGCCGTATGACAGCATTGATGATGTACGGCCCTTCCCAGTTCTGAGCTAGCTTTCCGCCCTCTAGAGGTTGGCTGGCCTCCCTTCGTCGTAGAACGTAGTCTCCGACTTGGAAATAACGAGGGTTGACCCGAACATCTTTAGAACTCTTGACGCGCTTCTGATACTCGGCTATGCGTCGAGCGGCTAGCTCCCTTTTTTCTTCGATCCCATCAAGGTCCACGGCCATCGCGTTTTCGTTCTCTTCCACATTATAGGTTCTCTCTCGATCGGTCGGAATCCAGGCCTCAATCGGAAGTCGGGCCTCGGCTCCGTAAACCAGGGCGAAAGGGGTCTCCAAAGTAGCTTCCCTCGGGGTCGTCCGATAAGTCCACAAAACATATGGCAACTCATCGGCCCAACTACGACCGGCCGAGTGTAACTTCTTTTTCAGACCTTCCAATATTGTCCGGTTAGCATTCTCCACTTGTCCATTTCCCTGTGGGTAAGCGACCGACGACCGGACGTGAGTCGTCCCGATCGTGGCCAAGAAATTCTGGAAGTATTGGCTCACAAACTGGCGACCGTTGTCGCTAATGAGATGCACGGTGCGCCAAAACGGGAAATGACATTGCGCCAAAGGAAGCGAGCACACTGCTGAGATGTGATCGTGGCTAAGGGCTCGGCTTCTATCCATTTGGAGAAGTAATCTATGGCGACGATCACGAATTTTCTCCGACCGGAAAGCTGAGGGAAGGGGCCCAAGATATCTACCCCCCACCTAGCGAAAGGAATTGCGGTCGTGACTGGCTGGTAGAACGTTGCCGGTCGTCCAGCATCCCGTGCGTACAGTTGGCACGTCTCACATTCCCGAGCTAACTTTTCACAGTCCAGCTGGAGGGACGGCCAATAGTACCCGATCAGCATAATACGACGGGCCAGGGATCGAACCTCCTTGATGTGAGGAACAGATTCCCGAGTGCAGCTCCTTCATGACTAACTCGGCCTCGAACGCGGTCAAGCAACGCATAAGAGGGCCTCCATACGATCGCCGATAAAGACGACCATCGAAGACTTGGAAACCTTGGGGCTCTCAGCTTGGCTTTTCGAGCGCGCTGTGGGTCGTCTGGGAGTCGACCGTGCTCGAGGTATTCCTTCAGATCGGTGATCCAGCTGTCCTCCACCGGCTGAATTGGATTGACCGGCAGGCGATGGATACTGTGTCTGGGGATCACCAAGATCCGAGCTATCTTCGAAATGTGCTCCGGGGCGTCTTGGGCCAGTTTAGATAAGATATCCGCATCGGCGTTATCCAACCGGGGTATGTGTCGGACGGTATACCCCCGGAACTGAGCGAGCTTTTCCATGGCAAGGTCTCGATACAACTGCAAACGCTCACCATTAACTTCATAGTCCCCGAGAACTTGCCCGACCACGAGCGCGGAATCTGTCTGTGCTCGAATGTAGTCAGCCCCCAAGTCCCGAGCGCACTGCAAGCCGTTAACGAACGCTTCGTACTCGGCTTCGTTGTTGGTCGGGTGGAACTGGTACATAAGAGCAAAATAGATCTTGAATCCTTCCGGGCTCATGACCACCACTCCTCCTCCTGCCCCTTTTTTGCTACTCGACCCATCTGTTGCCAGTGACCACCACTCAGCCTCGGGATCCGCAACCTCAGGAGGCCGGGTATCCCGGGCGGTGCACTCAACCAAGAAATCCGCAAGAGCTTGACCTTTAATAGCAGGTCTTGGTCGGTACTCGATCGCGTACTGGGTCAGCATTAACGCCCATTTGACTAGGCGACCTGATGATGAAGCAGTTCGGAGGACTGGCCCGATCGGCTGATCGGTCAACACGCGAATTGCTCGACCTTGGAAGTAGGGAGCCAACTTCTTCGCGGCAATGTAAAGGGCGTAGACGACCTTCTCGAGCCGGGAGTACCGGAGCTCGGACCATGTAGCGCGTGGCTTACATAGTACACCGGTCGCTGGACCCCTTCCGGATCGGTTCGGCACAGAACTGCGCTTACTGCACGATCGGAGACGGCGAGGTACACGTCTAGCTCTTCTTCGAGCTCGGGCTTTGAGAGCACAATTGGTGACATGAGATACTCCTTCAGCTCGTCAAAAGCCGCTCGGCATTCCTCGTCCCAGACGAATCCATTAACTTTTCGCAATACCTTGAAGAAAGGTAACGCGCGCTCGGCTAGCTTGGAGAGGAACCGGCTGAGGGCCGCCAACCGACCGGTCAATTGCTGGACTTCCCGAACGGTGGAAGGTGGCTGCATGTCCAGAATCGCTTTTACTTTGGCCGGGTTAGGCTCGATTCCTCTCTTGGTCATCATATAGCCGAGGAACTTGCCGGTCTGAACCGCGAATGTACACTTGGTCGGGTTCAGCCGCAACTGGTACTTCCTCATGATCTGGAAGCACTCCCGAAGGTCCCGAGTGTGGTCGGATCGGTCCCGACTCTTGACCAACATATCGTCGATGTAAGCTTCCATCGTTCGGCCCAGCAGATCAGCAAAGAGCATGTTGACCATCCTTTGGTAGGTCGCTCCTGCGTTTCGGAGGCCGAACGGCATCACTCGGTAACAATACAGCCCATCCGGGGTCACGAAGGCTGTCTTGCTCTCGTCTTCATGGTGCATCATGATCTGATGGTATCCCTTAAAGGCATCCATGAAGCTCATTAACTCGGCCCCAGCCGTCTCGTCGACCATCTGATGAATGCTCGGTAGAGGATACGGGTCGAGCGGACAGGCTTTGTTGAGGTCCGTAAAGTCGATGCACATCCTCCATGCTGGGGGCTTAGGAACAAGAACAATATTTGCCACCCACTCAGGATAGACCACCGGACGGATGTGCTCGATCGCCGCCATCTTTTTGACTTCTTCTCTTACAAACTCGCGGCGATCAGAGGAGAGGTGTCGTGTCTTTTGCACGACCGGCTTAGCTGCGGGATCGACGGCCAATTTGTGACAAATGACCGACCGATCGATCCCGGGCATATCTTCGAGCCCCCATGCAAAAATATCGGCATACTCCCGGAGCACGGCCAGAACTTCCGCTCGGAGCTCGGGAGTGAGGGCTCGGCCAATCTTAATCTTCCTGTCCGGGCGGTCCTCGGACAGGGGAACTTCTTCAATTTCTTCGGAAGGCTCAGGCTGCCCCTTCCGTTCCTTAGCCTCCTCCTTGGCTATGGTGTTCACCCGGGAAGACGGACCGGAGTCACGTCTATTGACCGCTCGGGTGTAACACTTCCGGGCGGATTGGACATCGCCACGGACCACGCCGACCCCGTTGGGGGTGGGGAATTTCATGCATAGGTGAGGCATAGAAATTATCCCACCGATCTTCATAATGGCGGGTCGGCCCAAGATAATGTTGTGGACGCAATGGAGGTTGACCACAACAAATTCCAGCTCCGTTTGGATCGACTTTGGAGGCGTGCCGATCTCGACCGGGAGCGTTATTTTTCCCTCGGGGTAGATAAGAGCCCCGGTAAATCCTGACAGTGGTACACCGACCGGAGTCAGCTCCTTCCTGTCAAGGCCAAGCTTCTCAAACACGTCCAAGTATAGGACGTTCACGCTACTGCCCGTGTCAACCATAACCCTTTGGACATCCGTCCCCTTGACGTCAATCGTGACCATGAGCGCCTCCATGCCGTGATCACCGCTGGTGGGTTGGTCCTCGAGGGTGAAGGTTATGGGCTCCATCTTCTGCCTCTTCCCGGTCTCCCGGGAATCCACTACTGCGACCGGGCAATTTGTCCGCGGTCGGGAAGCATCTTCCAGCCCACCAAAAATGACATGGATGGTTGGTTTTCCGGACGGGCGGCTACCGGACGGAGGGTCAGGGTCCCGTCGGTCATCATGACGATCGTCCCTTCGATCGTCTCTTCGGTCCTGGCCCGACCGATCAGAGCGGTGATGAGATCGTCTGTGATCCCTCCGATCGGTATTTCTCTTGCTGTCTTCTCTCTTTCCCACACACTTGTCCAATTTTCCCAAATTGAGCAAATCTTCCAATAATTGGCGCAAGTGGGTACACTCCTCGGTGTCATGCCCGGCGCATCGATGGTAAGCGCAATGCTTACTCTTGTCAGGGCCGTCTCGATCGGGATGGGGAAGTTTGATGAGATTGCAGGACTGGGCGTATTGCATGGCCTCCGCTGCGGATCGGTTCAAGGCCGTAAACTCCCCAGGCCTGGTTCGGGATCGGGGATGGTCATTTCCCGACCGGTGTTCCGCCCGGCCGGCCGGTTTACGGGACGAAGAGCCGACCTCCTGCGAGCGCTTGACGGCATTCGCCTCACCTGCGTTGGCATAATCAGTGACCCTTCGGAGGGCCTCCTCATATGTGGTCGGGGGGTGGAGGATAAAATCCTGGTATAGATACCCCGCCCAGAGGGAGATGTGAAGCATGTGAGTGGCGGTCGCATCATCCATGGGCTCGACCTCCCCGACTGCTGCCTTCCACTTGATGAGGAAGTCGGTCAAGCTTTCCCCTTCGAGCTGCTTGGCCTTTTTGAGGTACATATAGGACTTCCTCACCACTTTGGAAGTAATGAACTCCCGTACAAACTTGATCGCCAGGGTCTCAAATTTGTCGATTGACCCCGGCTACAGGGTTCGGAACCATTCTGCCGCCCGACCGGTGAGCGTTGAGTAGAAGGCCCTGCACATCACGGCGTCTGAAACGCCCTTCAGCATCATATTGCTGAAAAAATCATTCACGTGAGCCTCAGGATCTGTCCGACCGTCGTAACTCTTCTCTCCCGAGACCTTTAAGTTGAGCGGGTAAGGCTGAGCCATTACCGCTTCTGTGAAAGGCGTCTGGTGTAGGGTCGATCGGTCGGCCGGGGGTGCTGTAGGATACGCACTCCTGAGCTGCGCAACTTCCGCCTGGAGGTTGTAGAGCAATCCTCGGGTTTCGTTGAGCTCGGCGGCTTGAGCGGCTTGGGCTGTATCCCGAGCGCGTCGCCGTCGGTGAGATCTCGACCCGCTATATCCGGATGAAGCCTCGTGGCTAGCTTCCTGCATTTGTACGTCTTCTTGCCCGCGATTTGGGTCTTGGGGTCCCAAACGCTGGCGCATCTCCGGTCGAAGACGATCAAAAGCTACCGCTCGGGCAGCTTCTTCAGGGTCCTCCGCTTGAACGGCCTGAGCTGGTGCCTCCATCGCATCAGCACCCCCCGACCCCAACCGCGAATGAGCCGAGCGTCGAGCCCGGGAAGTGGATTGACGCTGCGGCTCTACTTGTGCGGTCGGTTGTACTGGAGGGGCGGCGGCTGGAGCTGTATAGGCAGGCGTATATGGTGGACAACCAACCGGGGAAGTGTAGCACATCGGTTGGCCTGGCCAATACCCGTACGGTGGAGGTGTGACCGGGTACGGGTACTGGGCGGGATACATCATCGGCTGCTGCTGGTATGGCAGACCGGGTGGTGGGTATCCCGGTTGTATGTAATTCACCGGCTGCTGGGCGGCCGGGTATGTATTCGACGGATGTGGCGGTGAGAGATTGAGGTTGAGGTCCATTGTCTGACCTTGCTGTTGGGTAGCATAGTGGTCGGAGGAGCTCGCCGCATCCGCCTGGTCGTCGGCGAAGTTGTTGTGTGCCCACGGATACATGTCGATATGGTGATCGGGTGCTCGTCAAGACGTTGGTTTCTTGGACGGGTCCCCACAGACGGCGCCAAAATGATACTGCTAATTCTACGTAAGCAATATAAAATATCACGAGACCAATTAAAGCAAGTAAAATCTTTATTGATCCCGGTAAAGGCCCTAAGTACAATCTACTTGGTTGTTCTGAGTACCGACTGGCTGCGGTCGGGATTCTCTAACAACAACCTATCGATCGTCCAAAAGTCCCTTACACTGTAGCTACTGTGGGTATTTATAGCCGCTATGCCGGGGACAGGATTCCAGCCGTTCGGCATGTCCTCCACGTAGCCACCACGTGTCATCCTCCCGGGTGCCCTGCCTGTCGATGTAAAGAGCCGCCACGTGTCCTTCGTCAGCTCTTTCGCCCAAGGGCTACCGCTCGGTGGTCGACACCGTCGCTCGGGCAACTCCGGTCGGTCTACGACCGGGTTCTTCTCGTGGAGCCCGACCTGTTACCTGCAAAGACAAGGAGAAAGAGACAAAGACTCCTCGGTCGTGGTGAAGCTATGTCGGTCGGGATATTCCCTACCAGTGCCGAACCGATCTGGAAGGGTCCAGCGACCGGTGTACTATGTAAGCCACGCGCAACATGGTCCCGAGCTCTGGTACTCCCGGCTTGAGAAGGTCGTCTACGCCTTGTACATTGCCGCGAAGAAGTTAGCTCCCTACTTCTAGGGTCGAGCAATTCGCGTGTTGACCGATCAGCCGATCGGGCCAGTCCTCCGAACTGCTTCATCATCCGGTCGCCTAGTCAAGTGGGCGTTAATGCTGACCCAGTACGCGATAGAATACCGACCGAGACCAGCTATCAAAGGTCAAGCCCTTGCAGATTTCTTGGTCGAGTGCACCGCCCGGGATACCCGACCCCCCGAGGTCGCGGATCCCGAGGCTGAGTGGTGGTCGTTGGCTACTGATGGGTCGGGCAGCAAGAAAGGGGCAGGAGGAGGAGTGGTGGTCACGAGCCCGGAGGGATTCAAGGTCTATTTCGCCCTCATGAATCAGTTCCATCCAAGCAACAATGAAGCCGAGTACGAAGCCTTTGTCAACGGCTTACAATGTGCTCGGGATTTGGGGGCTGAGTATATAAGGGCCCAAACAGATTCCGCGCTCGTGGTCGGGCAGGTTCTCGGGGATTATGAAGTGAATGGAGAACGATTGTAGCAGTACCGAGACCTAGCCATGGAAAAACTCGCTCTGTTCCGGGGGTACACCGTCCGGCACATACCCGATTGGATAATGCCGATGCGGACATCTTGTCCAAATTGGCCAAAGACGCCTCGGAATACATGTCGAAGAACGCTCGGATTTTGGTGATCCCGAGGCACAGCATCCACCGATTGCCGATCAATCCTATCCAACCGATAGAAGATAGTTGGATCACTGATCTGAAGGAGTTCCTCGAGCACGGTCGGCAGCGTGCTCGGAAGGCCAAGCTTAGAGCCCCGAGGTTCCAAGTCTTGAACGGTCGTCTCTATAGACGATCGTATGGAAGCCCTCTGATGTGTTGCTTGACCGCATTTGAGGCCGATCTAGTAATGAAGGAGTTGCACTCCGGCAACTGTTCATCACATCAAGGAGGCCGATCGTTAGCTCGCCGAATCATGCTGATCGGGTATTATTGGCCGTCCCTCCAGCTGGATTGTGAAAAACTCGCTTGGGAATGTGAGACGTGTCAATTGTTTGCCCGGATGCCCGGACGACCAGCCACTTTCTACCAGCCGGTCACGACTGCAATTCCCTTAGCAAGGTGGGGGGTAGACATCTTGGGACCCTTCCCTCAACTCTCCGGTCGGAGAAAGTTTGTTATTGTTGCCATTGATTACTTCTCCAAGTGGATTGAAGCCGAGCCGTTAGCCACGATCACATCTCAGCAGTGTGCTCGGTTCTTATGGCGCAATGTGATTTCCCACTTTGGTGTGCCCGTGCATCTCATCAGCGACAACGACCGCCAATTCGTAAGCCAATATTTCCAGAATTTCTTGGCCATGATCGGGACGACCCACGTCCGGTCGTCGGTGGCTTACCCGCAGGGAAATGGACAAGTGGAGAATGCCAATCGGACGATCCTGGAAGGTCTGAAGAAGAAGCTACACTCGGCTGGTCGTAGTTGGGCCGATGAGTTGCCCTATGTTTTGTGGACTTATCGGACGACCCCGAGATAGGCTACTTTGGAAACTCCATTCGCCCTTGTCTACGGAGCAGATGCCCGACTCCCGATCGAGGCATGGATCCCAACCGACCGAGAACGAACTTACAATGCAGAGGAGAACGAACATTTGATGGTCGTGGATCTCGATGGGGTCGAGGAGAAAAGAGAGCTAGCCGCTCGGCGTGTGGCCGAGTATCAGAAGAGAGTCAAGAGTACAAAGGATGTTCGGGTCAACCCTCGATATTTTCAGGTGGGAGATTATGTCTTACGCCGACGGGAAGCCAGTCAACCTTTGGAAGGCGGAAAGCTAGCTCAGAATTGGGAAGGGCCGTATATTATCAGCGCGGTCGTGCGGCCGGGAACATACCGACTGGAGACGACAACCGGTCGGGTGATCGAGGGGACTTGGAATTCCGAGCACCTCGTTATATTTAGGCATTAGTCTATTTCTTGTAATTTTGGACGAAGTGGGGGCTCGGCCTGCGAGTCGGCTGTTAATAATGTTATATTATTTGGCTTTATAATATGTTATTAATTGTGTGGTCCTAGATAGGTAGTTTAGTAGAGCCTAATAGTTAGGAGAGGTTTAGAAGACGTAAACCTCTCCTAACTATTAGGCTCTACTAAACTACCTATCTAGGACCACACAATTAATAACATATTATAAAGCCAAATAATATAACATTATTGACATCGGCCTCGTTCGTCAATTATCTGTAAATTGTAAATAATTTCTTAACCGCCTGCGAGCGGGAAGGTTTAATGTATATACGATCGGTGATTGCTCGACTGTTTGCATACGGCGGCCTGATCGGTATTTTCCCTTACCTTCGTTTGACGTAGGTTAATTCATCACTACGCTATCTCAACTGGGCGAAGGGTGAATCTGTCGACCGGTCAAATGCGCTCCTCTTCGGCGGACATCTGGGTCACGCCACCGATCGGGAAAGCCAGAGCTCTAGCATAATTCCCCGATCCGTCCAACTTCTTTCCACTATTGCACCCACCCGTGCCTCGAGCGCACAATAGTGTGGGGGCTAGGATGAAGGAAGTGCTGTAGGTCCGTCGCTCGGGAACACCCCGATCGAAGAAGGTAGGTCCGTCGCTCGGGAACACCCCGATCGAAGAGGCTTATTAGTTTTCAAAAAATCGATAAGGCCAGAAGGTCGGGTAAACCTGATCGGGTAGGCCATCAGAACGTCGATGTTCCGATCGAAAAATGCACGACTAGGCCATGAGGCCGCGAGGTCGGGCATTAGACCGATCAAAAGATACATGACCAGGCCATAAGGCCACGAGGTCGGGTGCTGAACGAGTCGAATCATGTACGACCAGGCCATGAGGCCGCGAGGTCGAGCATTGGATGTTCGGCTTGTGTAATTAAAAGTAAAAGTGCTAGGAGAACGAGCGGTACAAGTTGGATAAAAAACAAGCTTCATTAATATAGAAGGTGCCCGGTACAAATTCGGGACCGGGCTCCCGATCAAGTTCGGTACAAAAAAAAGTAGAACCTACATCTACTTCTTTGCATGCTCTGCCTCGCCCTTCTTCGAAGGTTCCGCTTCGCTCGGGGTGGCTGCGGCTCTGCTTGTTTCGGCCGTCTTCTCATTCGGGTCGAACGGCGGAGGCCCCGGGTCGGGAATGTCTTGAGGGAGCGTGGTCAAAACCAGCTGAAGATCATCCCCTTCGAGCGCTTGCTCCATGATCTTCTGCATTTTCTCACGCATCTTCCTCTGGCCGGCTTTGTACGCCCACCGACCGAACGTCCAGACCAGCTCCTCCCCTACCTTGGTGTCCCGAACGGACCGAAGAAATCAAGTGCCCGACTCATTGTCCCGGAAGAGGAAGCGAGCCAGCTCGTTCGGGTCGTTCAGTCGGGCCTTCAGCTCTGCAACTTCCCCGACCGCTTGTTGGGCGACCTTCTCGGAAAGGTCCCGCTCCTCTTTGGCCTTCTTAAGCTCCGCTTGGAGGTCCCAGACTTCTTGCAGTCGCCGGTTGGCGACCTTCTTCAGAGCTTCGGCCTCATTGGCCTGCAGAGCCCGTTGTTGAAGAAACTGGGCCGCTCGGGAGATTTGTAATATGGAAACGATCGGAGTTAGCCCGAGTGGGGTTACTTGCGTATAAAGATGAGAGGAAGAAAGTTTTACCTCGGCCAAGTCGTAGCCGATCTTCTCGGCCACTTGGCTCGGGGTCAGCTTGGTCACGTCTTCCTTAGCTGGCCCGGCGTTGCCGATCCGGGCAAGGATAGACGACCCGCCTTTGCTGCCCCCGCCCGAGGGGCTCGGGTTGCACTGCTCGCGACGACGCTTCAGGGCCCCGCTCTTAGTCACGCCCTTCTCGGGCACCTTCTCCTTGCCTTTGCCAACTGCCACCCGGGCGACCAGGACTTCGGACGCATCCACCACATAGCCTTCGGGCGTGGTGACAGTTGAGGCGCCCATCGGTCGGGCGAGTGGGACCTCCTTTTCCCCGGCCGGTTTGGTCTTCGGTTTCTTCTTGCCAAGCACGATCTTGGCCACCGGGGGTAGAGGGGCGTCGTCATCTCCGAAGCCGGCCATCTCTACAAACAAATAAAAGGAAGGTGGTTAGATCGGGACGAGAAAACGTTCGGGGGCTAAGGTCGGGGAGAATTGGTTAGTGTTAGACCTTTTCCCTTCCGTTTGCCCCGAGCGGGCGCCCTCGCGATCGTTACGCCCCTCGGCTCGGGCTTGTACTTCTCAGGCACGTCGTACACCGGCTCGGGCAGTTGGGCCGCCTCATAGCTCTCGGGCGTCTTGAAGATCCGGTACTCGTAGATCTCGCTCGATATCTTGGTGACCGCGTCCTTGAGGGCCTGAGTCTCGACCGGAATGACTTGCTTCCGGAAGCGCTGGCTCCAAACCCTCTCGACCGGGAGGATCCACGGGTCGTATTTGACCGAGAATATCTGGTTCTTCCATCCCCGATTATTCCCGGGCAGGCCCTCGATCGAGCACAGATCTGCTCGGGATTGGGTCATTAAGAACCCGCCCCCATACGTGGCCGCCAACACCTTCACCTGGTAGACGAAGTTGAACAGCTCCATGGTGCAAGCCAAGTTGTGCACACTGCAGATCTGGGGGAAGCACGCGATCATCCGGTGCGCGTTCAGGCAAATCTGTCCGGGCACGACCTGGTAGTAACCCAGGAATGCGGTGAGAAGGCCCGGGAAGGGGAAAGTGATCGGGGCCATTAGGGAGTCGTAGTGCATCCCGATCTACTTTCCCCGGTGCCGGTCAATTATGTTCCCGAGCTGGCGGCTGGTGTCGAACTCAACCCGACCAGCGAGTGTTGCGGCGATTTTGGCTGCTTCGCCTTTAGTCAGCTTGCTCATCTGGTTCTCGACGCTCTCGCTGTTGAGGAACTCGTACCCGTCCCCGCCCGGCGTCGCCTGCTCGGCCGGGCCTTCCTCGACCGGTTCCGCGTCGTTCGCTCGATCGCCCTCCTGGGGCTCGACTTGAGGGTAATCCCCAATTACCCTCGTGGGCGTCTCCCGGACGCCCTCGGCCGGGGAATTTCGTCCGCTCGTGGACGTCTCCCCGCTCGACCTCCCCGATCCGATGGAGCTCGATCCCGACGTCCCAGACGAGCTCGATGACCGTTGTTGCTCGGGGGCTCGCTCGGGAGTTTGTTGTGGTCGTTGAACAACCTCCGGCGAGTAGGACATTATGTCCACATCCTCGCTGGTTTGCTCGACCTCGTCGTCGTAATCTGCGACCGACACGTTCTAGCTGTCCGAGTCCGACATTCTTTCTACCTAAAGGTCGGTCGGGGTTAGTATGGGGCTCGGGACGTTTGGGTCGAAGTTAGTCTTGCCCTACCAACTGCTATATGAAAATATAAAGCAGGTACAAAAGCAGAAGATATGAAAGCTTACCGATCGAAGAGACTTTGAAAAGCTCGAAGATCCTTTGCTCGACTGGTCTGCTGAAGTACTTCGCTCGGGACTCTCTAAGTATGCTGATCGATTCAGAAGATTGAGGAAAGTTCAAATGAGGGCCTCAAGGGCCTATTTATAGGAGAGCGTTTGGGCGGGAAACCAGTCCACTTGCGTGACACGGCCAGTGCTGATTCCGAGGCGACCGTTGCAGTCGCAGAGGCCGGCAGTCGTCGACACATGGCAAGGGAAGGAATGACAGCTGGCCGGTCGGTTTGGTGGCTGACGGTTGGGCTTCTTCATCCCGTCCTGTTTTTTCCCGGACGGTCAAAAAGGCCCAGGCTGGGGGGCTCTTGGTAGGGAATACCCCGACCGACATAGTGCTACCCCGACCGATGTGCCTTCGTCCTTTTCTTCTTGTCCTTGCAGGTTACAGGTCGGGTTTTTTGTGGAGAACCCGGTCGGGGTCCGACCGGGAGTTACCCGAGTGGCATTGTCGACCACCGAGTGGTAGCCCTTTAGCGAGAGAGCTGAAAAGGAACACGTGGCGGCTCCACACGTTGACAGGCAGGGCACCCGGGACGGCGACACGTGGTTGCTACGTGGGAGACATGCCGGACGGCCGGACTTGTGTCCGGCTCCGCGGCTATAAATACCCGCAGTAGCGACAATGTGAGGGGCTTTTGGACGATCGATAGGTTGTTGTTAGAGAACCCCGACCGCAGTCAGTCGGTACTCAGAGCAACCATTTAGATTGTACTTAGGGCCTTCACTGTGATCAATAAGAGCTATTTAATTGCTTTAATTGGTCTCGTGTTTATTTAATTACCGCATTACGTGGCAATTAGTACTATCAACACACATAACATATATCACAGATTTTGGGTAAAAATAATAGGTTTTGGGCATCCATGGGTTATACCTCGAGTTTGCTAGCCTACTACTGTGAATCCCTCCTCCTTCCTTCGGTGGTTCCCACTTCCTTCACCTCATATCAACCCCAAACAAGATCATAGAAAACAAACATCATACATAAGCATACAGACACACACACACACACACACACACATAAACAATGAGATAATGTAGGGGAAGAAAAAGAAGGAAAAATAGTTGAGGAAAAGAAGAAGTAAGGAAGAAGCGAAGAGAAAGAGAATAAGAAGATAGCCAACTAATATTGTCTTCTTACATGAAAGCCTCTTGATGATGAGAGTGAGGAAGAGCAAGGGATGGATTAAGTTCTAGCAATGAAATAGTGTAATTTAAATAGGGGCTCAAAACCCTAGGTAGATAGGAGATGGAGTGAATGGCTAGGGAGGGGTAGAAAGGGAATTTCGCGGTTTAAAATTTTGGATTATAATTTTGAGTAAAAAGTTGGATCAAGTTCAGGTAAGAGTATATCATAAAAATTTAGAAATAGGTTGGGTTCATTTTGCAATCAAGGTTGGGTCAAAAATTTGACTATCAAGTTCACATGTTTGTCTCAAATAGACTTTTGGATCAAGTTTTTAAATAACAAATATTCCCCTAAAATAGGATTTTGAAAACCATAAATAAATATACCAATATTTTGTATTAAACCATTTGAAATAGGAAGTTTTGAAAATATTTTACTTATACACTCATTTAGCCAAAAATCATTGCAGGAATAAAATTATATTCATAGTTTTTATTTTAGAATGAAATAAAATAGAAGTTTTATGGAAAAGTATTTTGGGGTCTCACATAAAGGTGGAAAAATGGGGTTATATTGGTTTAATGCCAAAACAAAGGATTGAGGGTTATGATACTTCACTTCGGGTTCAAAGATTGCAACACCAATTCGGTGTACTAACATGCCACTCTCATGATTCAATGTTAGACCAAATCGGAACACAAGGATTGTCCCACTCTCGTGACGCTACCAATCCTCCTCAATAAGCTCAAATAGTCTTGACCTTCAACATTCCCTACTCTTGTAAGTGACAAACCGTTCTTTTTCTCTTAATATGATTTTTCTTTTGTTTATAACTTTATATATTGAAGTTCTTTTCTTTGGATGATTATTTTACCCCTAAAATTTAAAACTTGGCAACATTTCATCGTCAATTTAGCCGAAAGGACCAACACTGATAAAAATAATAAACTTAGGCACCAAAATTGAAAAAATTTAAAGTTGTGTACTAAATGTTATAAGATCTCAAAAGTCGTGTGACCAAAAGTGAAATTAAATTTTCAAAGATCTAGGACATCCCATGAGCAAATTTATCATAGATTTTGAGGAGTTTTTTGCCACCTTGAAAGAGATGGAGGGAGGGTTTGAGCATCTCCTGCAAAGACCTGAGATTTTGCATAAATGTGGGACCCACCACAGAATAAACACATCTCGTCACCCACACGTGAAAGGCACAAAATGCGCCCAGCGGGCGCGTTTATGACGTTGTTTAGTTTTTTGAAATCAAATTTATTTTATTTTTGTCCATTTTTTTTCTTCTTACCTATATTCTCTTTAATAATCACACTTACAAAAACTCCTCAAAAACCACAAAAAAAACTCCACTATTGAGGAAGCATGAATGGGAAAAAAAGATTGTAGCCAAAATAAAAGTACAGATAACATAAGGGCAGTTAATACCATCTAAGGTCCTCCGAATATAGTGATTTTGCCACATTTAGTCCTAAACTTTCAAATTGACCACTAGCAGTTTTTCGATTTTTAAATTGCCGTGGCCCAAGTTAACCACCTATGATTCTTCAACTATTAAATTTTAACCGGCCATGGTCCTTCACGACTGGTTAAATTTTGAAAGTTAAAAGATCATGTGTAGTTAACTTGGACTACATATGTTAACAATTTGAAATTCAAAGGACCATAAATAGTTAATTTAAAAATTTAAGACTAAATTTGACAAAATTAGTATACTCGAAGAACTCCATATGATATCCTACAAACAAAAAAAATTGATTTCACCCCTCTTATTCTTTATCCACTCGCTCAATCCCGCTCAATTATTTGTTTCAAATTTTGCCCGAATCCTCAGTCCCCCTCACTCCTCACTCCTCACTCCTCACGTTCGGCTTCTCGCGCAAAAGATCCTTCAGATTACGCTCTTAGCTCAGGATTTGAAGTTCTTATGGGAAGATGACAACTGAGCCTCTGACAATGGATCCACCCGACCCGCTCCGTGCCTTCGCCGGGCTCCCTCTTTTACCCCAAACAATTAGGGTTCAGTCTGAAGATTCAATTCCTTCTGAACCGAACAACCTCAACTCAATTCACCAATTAATGAAGTCTATGGTACTCTTCTCGATCTATATGCTTTATTCAAGTTTCGCTGTTCCTGTAATTTGTTTGTTTTTGGTTCCCGTAGGTTATTGATATGAACTTATGCTCACATGCTAAGAGATTCGAAGTATTTATTTATTTATTTTTCATTTGTTTGTTATTGAAGTAGAATGTAAGTGTAGTAATCGGAAGTGTTGCTAACTTGATCAACTTTGGGGCATTTGTTATTTCCTATTGTAAATCCAAATTATAACATAATAACAGTAGTTAATAATGTTGATTTATTACTCATTGTCATGAAGGGACTAAGGAATGCTGAAAAGCTTCTAGAAGAGTCGAAGGCCATTGTTGATAATGGTTCAGAGATTCTGAATGCTAATTTTCCAAGATTTAAGGCATCTTTGGATTTAGATGATCATGTTGCTGCAAAGGTGGAAAAGGAGATGCCTCGAGAGCGAAGGCCAGGACTTGGCCGGAAAAGGGCTCGATTTTCTATGAAGCCTGATACTAGGTAAAGTCTCAACCCTTATTTGTTTTCATTGAAATGATCTTCTTTTGAAAATTATGGCTTTGATTAACCTTACAATTCCTATAGCAGTCAGCCTAACATTAGCTTGCAATCAAGTTTGGACGTTGATAAACTTCAGGACCCAGAAGAATATTTCTTAGCATGCGAGAAGTTAGAAAGTAAATATTATTTCCCTGATCCCTCCCTTACCTGCCTCTATAATATTATTTTAAGTTTGAATCATATGATGCATGCATTTTTTTTTCTTCTTTTTCCTGTTAACCTATTTGTTCTCTTGCACTAACTGCTATGACTCTTTGGCTTATTTTTGCATGATGTAAAGATGCCAAACAAGAACTTAACAGGCAGATGGGTGTTGTAGCTGATGACTCAAATATCAACAACTTGCCCACTACTGCAAGGCGCCGTAGACCAGGAATCTTGGGGTATGTTCAAGAATTTCATTAGCTGTCATCCAGAGATGTTGGGTCCTCCTTACTATGGTTTGCTTTCTGCTTTTTTCTTGCAATTATTAAAGTTTTTTTTTTTTAATACAGGAAATCGGTTAGATACAAACACCGCTTTTCATCAGTGCCACCTGATGACAATGATACAGATATGTCCTCACAAGAAACATTCAAGCAGGATGATCTTTGTGCACTGAAATCTGATTTGCAGAAAGAAAACAGTAATGATGTTGAGCTAGAGGAATTAGAACTCACAGGTGAGTACCTGCTATTGAAGCAAAAGAGTTATCTGTGAGTTTCAATTGTAAATGATGTCATTGTAGGTTCTGTTTTTGTTGTTGAAAACTTGAAATAATACTCCATGTGCTTTACCCTAGTTCATTTAAGCATTGTCTGTCTGTTTGCTTTTTATATTTGGGGTTTTTCATCAACAAAGTTACTTTTCTCTTTCACAGGCTTAATAACTGAAAAAGAAGGCAGGGTCAATGCAATTTTGGATGAACTCCTGTCTCGTGATGCTAAGGACTTAGATGATGATAGGGTTTTGTCCATACTGCAAGAGCAGTTTCAAATGAAACCTCCTGATCTTTCTGCCTTGTGCATGCCTGAATTCCCTGATGCTAGAACTGACTATATGACATTGGGTGAGAGGATACCAAAGGCTAGGAAGTCGGTGTTGGGATTACCGAATTCAGATAAAAGGACTAGTGGCAAGAGACAGTGGGAGGAAAGTCCGCAAAGTAATTTAACTTCTCCCACCCCACCAAAAAGCCCATTTTCTTCTCTGGCTTTGTTAAGAAAACAGGTTTTAAAATCAAATCCACTCAGGGATCCATTCTCACCACTAAATATTGATCTGAATGACATTAACAAGAACTCAGATCAGGTTGGTTTGGTGAAGGATTTCAGCAAATCAGGCAACTTGCATGGAGAAAGTAACATTAAAGGAATGAACGTTTCAGACCATCAAGCTGACAGATCTGCAGAGACAAATGCACAAAGTTCTAATATAGATATCAGCCATAGTGGATCTCATGCTCAGATGGGTGACTGCGATGGTCACACTGATGCTGGTCATATGGTTACGAGAGGTTTGGAGCAGTTAAATAATGAGCAGTCTTTGGAGAAGAACTCAGGTGGAGAGACTATAGCTGCCGGGCAAGGTGATTCTCATGGGAGCATGGAGCGCTGCAATGGCTGGAATCATATGGATATCAGGACTGCTGATGAAAACTCAGGCATGCAAAATAGGGACACTGAAGTTCAACCCAGTGGGCATGACATCACAGACAAAGAGGTTTTTTTCCCTCCTGCTATTGTTGATTAACAATAATTTTTAGGGTGGCTAAATTGTTATTGCTTGTAGAAAATGCACGACACATGCATATTTATTCAAGGACTGTCTCCTGCTCAAGTACAAGTGGAAGCTGATGACGAAACTAACACCTCCAATGAAACTGAAACTGATATTCAGAATAATGTATCTTGCCGAACAGATGAGCACGTGAGATTCTCCACTTTATCAATGAAGAACGGTGTATGACATTCACATAAGTTGGTAATTATGTATTTTCTAGCTTATAGACACATATATTTCAGGTTGAAGATATGCCATCAATGTCAGCATTTCCAGAAGAACAAGAGCACAATGGCAATGATGCACACACCAGTGAGAACTGGAGTGGCAATCAGAATCCATCTGGTATGATTTGTTGCTTCTTCATATTCCAAAATCCATCTGCTAACTTTAACATAATATTTCTTTCAGCTTCTGTAATTGTGTTTTGATTTAGTATTAGTCATTTTAAGGCTTATTAACTTGGATGGACTTTCTCTATTAATTAACTAGTAATAAATCACACCACAAGAAATTTTCCCTCTATGTTTTCTGAGGCTTGGAAATATTAGCTTGTAGCTAGATTTTACAGACATTTCTTATCCTTTTTTGTTTTTTTTTTTTTTTTTTTTGCTTTGTTTTGCAGATCAATCAAATTCTGCTGCTGTTCAGAACCACTCAGTGGATATGCAAAGTGCATTGCCTGATATTAATCCTGAACAACATATCATGGTTATCTCTTTGATCATCTTCTTTTATTGCTTAGCAGTCAAAACTGGGATGTCTTTTTAATTTGCACTTTTGCATTAAGTGAATCTTTGTTTGAAAGAGGAAGTGCATCATGTATGTTTAGAGCGTCTTCACATTGCAGTGTGTGAAATATGATTCCGTAGGAACTGTAGTTCTAGATGATCATCATCAATTACTTATTTGTGTGAAGATGGCTGGGAAAGACCATAACAGATAAATTATGGAATTACCTGACTGTCTAACCACCTGGATGAATTTTGATCATCAGAAATGTGCAAATGTGTCCACCTTCATCTTTCGTAGCAGAGATAAAATGATCTAGAATATAAAATAAAATAGATTCTTGATGAATTTTATGATTCTTGTATTAAAATAAAAATAGCTGTGAAAATTTTGCAGTCCAGGAAATTCCTTATCGGTGAAGTCGCTTATTCAACTCCTTTTCTTTTTTTGCTTAATTTAAACCAGATGTCATTTTTATCTCTCCCTCTATTTGAAACTTGTTTTTCTGGCCTTCTAAGTTTTGTTTAATCTTTCATTTGCTCCAGTAAGCCAGTGTGTGGAGCATTGTAGCCAAGAATTTTGCATTACTAATTTGTTTACATAATGGATATGTGTTTTAGTGTTGGTTCTTTTGTAGACTGGATTTTGACATCTAATTGAATTGTAAATAGTATATAGTTATATTGGACGCTGAATTGAGTTACATACCAACATATCTAGTTTCATTATACATTAGAATTGAAAGCATGGTTTGTGAAGTAATAGATGCATTGGTGCATGCATATGTGGAGAACATGTTTTTCTTTCCAAGTTGTTTGTAATTAAGAGGTGTTTGCCTTGCAAAATTCAGAAGCAGCATCCATTGACCAAAAAGCAACCGAGAAAAAACAGTTGCATGCCTGGAAACCGTGAAAGGAAAGCACTTAAATTCAGGCCCAGTCTTGCAGGTTTCCCTCATATATACTAATCCATAACGACTGCTATGGTCTTTTGGGTTGGATAATTATAAATTATTATTATGTTGACAGATGCTGGCACGCTGTTTGAGAATGGGGTGAGGCGAAGCAAAAGAATCAAGAGCAGGCCATTGGAATTTTGGAAAGGCGAAAGATTATTATTTGGTCGTGTTAATGAGAGTGAGTATTTCCTTCCATATTTTAACAATACAATATATGAGTTTGTGTTTTCCTGCATGGATGTGTTAAGAATGGCAGCAATTGCCGCCTGTATTTGGTATTCCTTGTAGAGAAAAACAGTTTGATGGGGTGTGGTCTCATATTTTTGATGGCATAACATTGAGAAAGTTAAAAATTTTGTTACATTCTCAAAAAATAGTCTGGATTTGATATGATGATATGTTGTTAAGAAATGTTAGAAAATATTGCAGGCATGAAGCTTGTTGGTGTAAAGTATGTATCTCCATCGTTGGGAAATATGAAAGTGAAGTCTTATATTTCTGATGAGTACAAAGAGGTTGTAGATCTGGCAGCTCGCTACTAAGCATCGGATCGGAGTTAGTGTGTGCTGAAAATGGCTCCGAGTCAGCCTCAGACTCCCCTTCCCGCAAAACACAACACAAAAGGTTCCCTCTTGAATTTTGTGATTGCGGATTATTATATGATATATCCACTTACTACTGCTTTTAACTTTTTTTATCATATGGCATTACTTTCCAAAGCCCAGCCCTGCCCTGAAATGTGTCAACAATTCATTTTCTTTCAGCTAATTAGTTACCTAATCAAAAAAATGTGATCAATCATCTTAGTTATGTAATTCAACTGATTGATAAGGACACTCTTAATAATTTTTAAAAATAATATTCTCACTAATGCCCCCTTTATCTTCGGAACAGACAAGCTACGTACTTATGACATTTGTATTGATTAGTTAACTAAACAAAATGTTATAATCACGTACATTAAAAAAATACGCACTTTGTGTTTAGATGGCACCTTTGTAGCTTCTCTTGAGGGAAGGTCACATGATCGAACATCGATGGTGGGGAATTGACTCTTTATGCTCTAATAGTTTGATAAAGTATAGAATATATATTACTTTGTAATAGAGTCAATAATGGTAAAAAAAAATACGGTGTATATTGTAATTTTTTTTAAAATAAAAATATAAAAATTAGTTACACATGAATGATTACTGTGTCAACGCGTTCAAAATTTCAAAATCAATCATCCCATCATATGTACGTATGTATGTATTACTCGTATTTCTGGAGATATATATTTTATACGTAATCGGTAATCAGATAAGAATGTGATAGAATTTATTTAATAAAAAATAAAATAAAAATAGAGATGAGTAACTAGTTGGAAAGTGATGTGTTTGTGTGCATTAATAAATCTAAAATCATCCGTTTCCGATCCTTAATCCTTATCCAACACTTAGCCTTAAAGTCATTTTCGGAACACCCAATGCTGTCTTGTTTCTAGAAGTGTGGGCGGGCTATATGATTATTGATTATTGATTATTGATTCTCCGATCCGCTGTTGCCTTCACACCTTACCACTCAAATAAAAAGTAAGGATAAAGACTAAAGAGTAATGATTGTGGAGAGGGGTCGTCGTTGGGGCATGATGAACAAGTCATTCCGTGAAGACCAAGTGGGTGCTCCTGCTCAACATTTTTTTTTTTTTTTTTAAACAAAACGAAGAATTCATTAAATCAAATCAGAGAACAAAATAGTACAAATGATATAGGGAGGATATGAAAATCATTTCAAGCAATCAAACATAGAAATAGATTATCTAGTTAACATGTGGGTTGCAGATCACCAGGACCGATTTTTAAATTTTTATGGTCTAGTTCTCGTAAACAAATGAGATCTTACCAAAAGAGTAATTTTTAAAATCAATACCCTAATAATAATAATAATAATAATAATAATAATAATAATGTGGTAAAATGTTGTTGTGCGCAAAGAGGAAGACAAAAGACATTATGTAATTAATTACAATTATAACAACAATAATAATAATACAAATATGAATAAAAATAACAACAACAACAATAATAATAATAATAATAATAATAATGATAATAATAATAATGTGGTAAAATGTTGTGTGCAAAGAGAAAGACAAAAGAATGAAAGATATTATGTAATTAATTACAATTATAACAACAACAATAATAATAATACAAATAACAATAAAAACAACAACAACAATAACAACAACAACAACAATAATAATAATAATAATAATAATGATGTGGTAAAATGCTGCTATGCGCAAAGAGAAACACAAAAGAATTTTTTAAAAAAAAGAAAAAAAATAAAAGAAGGTGTGCACAAAGCAAAAGGATTTTTTAAAAAGGGATAAAGGTCAAATAGACCCTCTAACTATAAACTAAAGTGCAATTAGACCCTCAAACTAAAATAACCTCCAATTAAACCCTTAAACTTGTTAAATTTGTGCAATTAACCTATTTGACCTATAATAATATGTTACTTCTAGATCACATGCCACATATGATGCCACTTAGATTAACATTTTTTAAAAATTATATTTTATAAAAATTAAAATAATAATATTTATTTATTTATTTTTGAGAAATAATAATATTTATTTACAAAAAGTTAAATTATATATAAAAAAAACCATTGCAGCGACATGGCAGCTGCTACCATGGACGAATAATCCATGGGGCAACTCCATGGAAGTTGTTGCCATGGGGCAACTCCATGGAAGCTGCTGCCATGACTTCTTGTCCATAACAGCAGCTGCCATGGACAAAGAGTCCATGGGGCATCTCCATGCATGGCAGCTGCTGCCATGACTTCTTGTCCATTGCAGAAGCCCGCCATGGCAGCTAAGTTGCCTGGCAGTCATCCATCACAGCCAATTGCAGCTTGGCTGCCATGGCAGTTCGAAGAAGGTTAACAGAGATTAATATTTTTTTTTTTTAAATTTAGTTTAAAAAAATATATTTTTTAATTTTTAAATAGAATTTCACAATCCATGTAAGCAAAGTTTACAGGTTACTAAAGGTAACCTGTTAAATAAGTTAATTGCACAAATCTAACAAGTTTAAGGGTCTAATTGGATGTTTTTTAGTTTGAGGGTCTAATTGAACTTTAGTATATAGTTGGAGGGTCTATTTGACCATTATCCCAAAAAAAAAAAAAAAAAAAAAAACAGAAGGCATACACTATAGACACGCATATCTACCATTCCTCCACAGAGTCTTTTAAGATTAATTACAATTTTTTTTTTAATTTCTTAACTAGTTAGGTAAAAATTAAATATTGGGCCCTCTAAAATTTGAGGCCCTATCCTGTTGGGTAGCTTGCACAACCCAAAATCCTGCCCTGCAGATCACTTACTGAAAGACGTTATCATTAGGTGCACTAATGTGAAAATGTAAATTACTTGCATTATTAAGTGAAAATGGTTGCATTTTTAAGTGATTTTACTTGCACACTTGTACCAGTTACTTGCACTTTTAATACATGTTACTTGTACCAAAGTTCAAGTTATTTATAAAATTGCCACATAATTTTTTTTTTAAAAAAAATTACATATGATCCGTTAGATCTAGACTGGTAGACGGATGCGATTGGTTCTCATATGAGCGTGAGTCCATGTTGACTTGTTTCGATCTCGCTTGGCCCGGGAGAGGCCATTCGAAAGAGTTAGTGAGAGTAGTGTGTCAGATGTTCGGAGGGACACAAACTGTATACTGGACGAAGAGGCAGACCTACCGAGATGAGTACTGGCGCACCTTCGGAAGGAGATGTCTCGGTGGTGGAGGGATCGCCATGTGTAAAAATCAGTGGAACCTATAGATTTGTTAATCACAATTCCCTTCATGGCCCTGATAATGCATGAGGTGTATCTAATTGACTTAAGGGTTCCATGCAACAATAATTACAATGGTAAAATCGACTCGAAGGAAAATGTCAACACATACTACGAGAATATGCTGATGATGGGAGTATTATATGTGATAATTTTCAGAACATTCTTCTCGACCCTCCCTAGGAGGGTGATGGAATGTCATAAGACATTGGAATTAGGGTCAATCAACAATTTTGCCGAATTAGCCGCCCAGTTCACTCGTCAATTTGCGAACTCGAGATCGATTTTCACGCACCTCAACACTGTTTGGCAGATAGACCGCAAACTCTTGTCCCAGTTGTTGGTCTGGTAAAAGAACGAGGTGGGAGAGGTAGAGCCGATGGATGATAAGACTGCTATAAACGTTTTCCAAGTTAATGCCATATAGGGTCCTTCGAGTATAGTGATTTTGCCACATTTAGTCCTAAACTTTTAAATTAACACCCGTGATCCCTCGACTTTCAAATTGTTACCATCCGTGGTCCAAGTTAACCATCCATGGTCCTTCACCTTTCAAAATTTAACCAACTGTGGTCCGAAAGTGAGATGGGTAGTGGAATTGTTTGAAAGTTTCAACACTATTTTTAGGTTTTACGGGCGATAGAATACAACCAGAGGGGGTAGTGGAATTGCTAGTGGAGTTAGGGACACCACCAAATGTGCTAAACACTAAGATGGAATTTTTGGTGGTATGGCTAGAGTGTGTACACAATGTGATTCTAGGGCGATTGGGATTATCTAAGGCAAAAGTAGTAGTATCCATGACGCACATCTACATGAAATTCTGCACGCCAGCTGGAGGGGGGTAGGAATGCTCTGGGAGATTTGAGATCTACTCGACAATGTTACATTAAAGCTGTTAAAAAGAAGCCAGGTTTTCTTCACGGATTAGTACCATTAGCAAGCAGTGAGATGAAGAAAATAAAGAGCAACCATAACTGCTCTCGAAAATAGAGAAAACCATATTGTACCCGAACCGACCAGAGCGATGAGTAGTGAAGATTGGTGTCGAACTACCTTTAGAGATGCGGGTTGAGATGGTTAGTGTATTGGTCGCTTAAAGAGATATCTTCGCATGGGGTCCCGAGGACATGACGGGGATTGATCGCTTGGTCATCTGCCATCACTTGTCAGTCTTACCTATTGCATAACTGGTTAAGTATAAGCAAAGGCATTTGGCCTCAGAGCATCAATAATTTGTACGCAAAGAGGTAAAGGCTCTTTCAACAGTGCATGTAACACCCCCGAATTTCAACAACTTTTAAAACCAAATTAAAGCTTATGAAAGAGGTAAAGTCTAATCATTAAGAATAAGCAAAGCGGAAGCTAACTACACAAATCTGGGAGATGTTATGCCACACCTACACAACATTAGGTACACAGGCAAACACTAACTATTAAGCAGTCTAACAGATCAACTACTTAGGCTCACAGGCCTCAACAACTATTAAAGAAAGAGATCTAATCTATCTACATGCCACTAGCGCGCTCTCCAAAGCTACTCAACCTGTAAAAGATAAAGGGATAACACCTGGTCAGCGAATAATGCTGGTAACCCACCAACACGTGTTAAGTATCATAATATACATAGATATAATCAAAACCATTTGAAACTGGGAATACATTATATATCATTTTAAAGCCGAGAGAGAGGAAACATCAATAGACTCATCAATCACTCACAACAAAGAACAAAGACCAACATACTCAATAAGACAATAGAACCACAAGCAACAAGCTCAACAATAAGGTACAACGTACGACCCACAATGAAGGATTCACAAAAGACATGCCCTTAAGCAAAGGAAGACAAGATTCACACCACAACGAGTTCCAAGTCCTCATAGGACACAATCACTCTAAGTCATATACCATGGAGTCAGCACCACGGCTCGATTCATAGTGGATCAGTGTGGAGGGCTCCAAATCATCAATCATGTATCACGTAGTCATCGCAACGACCCGGATCACATGCTATAGTGTCATCGCAATGACAAGGACCGCAACCCAATGGAAGCAAAGCTAGCAACTTTAAGTGTATACACCCCCTATTGAGATTCCAAGCTCAACGAGTTAGCTACCATCTCTGGCAACTGGAATGAGTTTCCATGTTGCCCACAAGTCACAAGTAACCAAACGGCAATCCGGAGCTTTAAACCCACTACCGGATCCGTTCACACATAAGTCCCCACACTGTCCACTTTACCAGCTCAATCATCTCATCACATCAATCCATTATCTCAACAAGAGTCAATACACACGGAATCTAGAGATACAACAACACATAGATTCCACACAAAGTGTGTACAACAAGGGATAAGCTCAACAATAGCTTAATCAAGGAATTATCATACACACAGGATCACATCAAGGGATCCAAGCAAGGGGTTTCATTGAAGGACATGAAACGATATTCAACAACAACAATGGACCTCAATCCAATATCAACATGGTTGGCAACACGAGTTGCCAATCCTCAATAGAAAGGGACAAACAATACATACTAGCATCAATGACACCAAAACTAGCATGCATATCAAACAGGTAAACCAAAATGGTTCCAATGAACCTCAAAGACTCACAATAATCCAACGAATCACAAAGTTGGACCTCAAGCTCGATTCAAGACACCAAGTCCTAACATGGACACTTAAGACATTGTTCTAGACATAAGTAACATTAAGGAGACACACAAAAGCTCAACAATCCAATCAAATGGAGGCCAAAGAATCACACACAAGTGGGCAAATCGGTGAGCGGACAACCACCCACCCTT
Organism: Ipomoea nil; assembly: GCF_001879475.1. Classification (NCBI taxonomy): domain Eukaryota; kingdom Viridiplantae; phylum Streptophyta; class Magnoliopsida; order Solanales; family Convolvulaceae; genus Ipomoea; species Ipomoea nil. The sequence continues at coordinate 1,650,469 of NW_017616630.1, forward strand.
TCTCAAACATGTACCCCGCGGGTGGAGCCACGGGTGCCCCCCCCCCCCCCCCCCCCCCCCGGTGATTCCTCCCGCGGGGAACACCCCTGCACAAAATTCAGCACTTCGCGGATTTCCACTTTCAAGGTCAAGTTCAAGTCCAAATGACCCCAAATTTTCCATACAACAAAGATATGACTTGAACCCATGAATAACTCATACAATAGCATACAAGAACCCTAACTACAAGCTCTAAGCATGCATTATCACAAGATCATGCATCAAATCACTCAAACACATCAAGAAACATCACATAGAAGTCAATGATCATTATTATCAAGTGAAAATAGATTTTGTGTAGCATGGGTTACCTCTTGCAGACCAAGAACACCTTCTTCAACCTCAAAGCAAGACCAAAGCTCATCTAGATCAACCTAGCACTTCATCCACCACTAGATCTTCTACAAACTCCCAAAACCCACAAGGTAGAAGAAAGATTTAGAGAAAAGATGGAGGAATCTTGTAAGGAAAAGGTAGGGAAGGATAGATCTTACCATTGCTAGCCTTGTAGTGTTGGAAAGTTAGAATCTTAGCTTGGGATTTCTTGAAGAACTTGTGAAGATGAACTCTAGGATTTCCTAGAGAGAAGGAGGAGTAGGGGGCAAGAAAGAGATGTAGAGAGAAGGGAAATCCTGAAAAATGATTTGGATTCCTTGGTTAGGGTAGGGTTTTAATGCTAGAATTGTGTGAGATGACCAAAAGGGCCCCTTCCTCCTAAAACTAGTTAGGAGAAAGACAAAGTCTAGGGTACAAGGGCTAAAACCCAAGGTACAACTCATTGACCAAATTAAAAGGATAAGGAATTTGGTCAACTAGGTCCTTAAACAAATTTCAAAGGAAAATTAGGATAAGAATTGTAAAACCACAAGGAATTAATTAAGGAATTAATTCGGGTTTTAGGGAATGAATTTCCGGGGTGTTACAGTGCATCATATTCGAGAGTATCATATCCTGTGTGGGTTGTCAACGTGGTCCGTGTTCCCAAGCCACCAGCTTGAGAATGTGTATTGATTACACCGATCTCAACCGGGCTTGCTTGCTAATCCCTATCCATTACCCAGTATTAATCAAATGGTGGATGAAACAACGGGCTGCGAGCTTATACGCTTCATGGACATGTTCAAAGGTTATCACAAGATCATGATGGTGGAAGATGATGAGGATAAGACTACTTTCACTACTCCCGATGGGTTATACTATTACAAGGTTATGCTTTTTGGGTTACGAACGCTGGTGCCACGTACTAGCGGATGGTGAACCTATTAGGAACAAGTAGTGTTAAATAAACTTTGATGATACCAAACATATTTTGATAATTAGTCCCCAGTTCTTTTTATATTTTATACTTAGAACTATTCATAATGTAAATCGGAAATGTTAACTTAGAAAATGGACTTTAGCAACTAGAAAATTAAAAGCTGGAAAGTAAACTAATCCGAAAAGTAACATCCAGATAGTTAAGTCTCAGAAGGTTAGTAGAGTAACTTCCTAAAGGTTATCTTTGAGAAGTTAGTTTTAGAAAGCTAAAGATATGAGAAGTTGAGGATTGAAAATGGAAAGCTGAAGACGAAGAGTTGAAAACCGGAAACTGGAAGGGCCAGCCTTATTCAGAAAGTGGGGGACATGGAAAGTTAACTTTCGAATTGTAAAGGATTGAATAAGGAAAGTGAAATCTAAAAGGTTGCTGAGGTATGATAATAAAGGTTAGCCCAAAAAATTCAATAGGTTACCTTACGGATCAACTGTTAGAACATTCTTTTTGAACAAACTGTAAACACCCTTAAAGCCTGACGTTGCACAAAGAATGTTATCAAAGGCAAATGAGTCCTCGGTACATTTTCCAAGAAAGATTTCCCAAAAATTCCTAGAGATATGGTGCAATGTAGAAAGCAAAAAAGCAAACACCAAGAGTAGAGACAACGACTGAAAATCTAAGCAAAAACAATCTACACATTGCACACTGGTCATTACATGTTGGATAATAGGCATTTGAATTTATTCCCTCCAACGAACATATTCAATTGGGTCAATAAATACCTCAATTCAAAGATGAATGGGGTGTTGGTTAACTGAGAATTGCTAAGAGAGAAGAACATACAAGTTTACAAACCCACGACCAATGAGAGAGAAATCTCAAGCCAAGTCTAAAACAGTTGGAGAATCAACAACTCTTATGTAATCGACCATCATTGTAACACCCACTGATTTTCAACAACTTTTAAAACCAATTAAAGCTTAGAAAAGGGATAGAGTCTATTCATTAAGATTAAACAAGGCGGAAGCTAACTAAACAAACCGGAAGGTGCTATGCCACACCTATATCAAACATAGGTGCACAGGCAGATACTAAAACTACAGCAGTCTAACAACTCAACTACATAGGCTCACAGGCCTCAACAACTATTACAGGAAGAGATAATCTATCTACAGGCCACTAGCGCGCTCTCCAAAGCTACCCAACCTGTAAAGCAACAAATAGAAATGGGACGACGCCCGGTCAGCGAATAATGCTGGTAACCCACCAATACATGTGAAATATCATACATAGATAAGATATACGCTTGTAAACTCATTTGCGAAACGGAATACTTATATATATAAGTTCAAAACCAAGAGGAAAGGTCAACACGAGACTCAAAGCACTCACAATAAGATAAGGGAACACATCCCACGACACGCCAAGAAATAACAATGACAACACAAGTAAGGCTCAAGTGTATAATCTATTATCACACAATAGATTAACACTCGACATGCATAACTCCAAAGAATAAGGACACACCCAACGGCAACACATGCCAAGGCAACACATGCCTTTGTGACTACACACGTCACAAGAAGAGAACTCACAACAACAGCTACATAAGTCCCCGTGACATCACCCATCACGAGTTGATATGCCTTCCTTATGCCCGGTTCCAACCTTATGGCTATCCCCAACCTTATGTCTAGTTCCAACCGTTACCTCCAGGACACCTGTACTTCTTAGTCCAACCTTTTTCCTCCTAGGACAGTCGTCCCCCACCAACAAACCACCAACAAGACCACCAATTCATAGTACACAAGGTACCGATCACACACACGGCAACACATGCCACCCAAGAAATACGTGAACCCATCACTCAGGTCACAAACTCCATAATCATGTCATGGCCACCACGAGGGCCACTGCAATACCTTGGTGACTAGTGTCCCATACCACTAATCGTGCAATCCAGGTAAAGCCATGCACACATCACACCACAACAGGAATCACTCAACGGATCACAACGAAGATATGAAACCATACTCAATCAAGGAATGGATCACAGTCCAACAACAACGATGAATAACACAAGTTATCATCAACAATAGGAAGGTACAAACAACACACACGCTAGCATTTAAACACATAACTAGCATGCTTATCAAACGGGTAAACCAAACGTAGTTCCGAAGAACACACAAGACTCATCACGGTTCAACGAATCACAATGTTGAACAATTAGCACGATTCAAGACACCAAAACCTACATGGATTCCTACCATATAGTTCTAGACATACGAAACATCAAGAAGACACTCAAATAGTTCCACAAAAGAACATCAGGAAGTCAAAAGACCAAATACCGAGTCAAAAGAATCACGGGGAACAAATCCCCGCCAAACCACATCACGTTCTCCGCGGGTGGACCCACGGGTAGAGCCGTCAAAATGGGTTTAGCCCGCCGGGCTTTCCCGCCCCGCCCGCCAAATGGGCGGGGCGGGCTCATGTTTTTGAAGCCCGTTTTAAAAACGGGCTTTTTTGCCCGTCCCGCCTAACCCGCGGGCTTGGCGGGGCGAGCTACCCGCCAGCCCGCCTTTTTTTTTTTTTTTTAGTTTTATATTATATATATTAGTTTTTTATATATATATATATATATATATATATATATATATATATAAAATTAAAATTAATATATATAATATAATAATATAAATTATAGTGTCGGTTATTCGGTGATCGCGGTTATTACAACTTCGTAATTGATAAATAACTGAATAGTCGAATAATCAATTTTTTTTGCTTATAACCGTTAACCGAAATTATCGGTCGGTTGGTTATCGATTATCGGTTTTTCGATAATTATACTTATCCCTATTGGTGTCATTGTTGTCATGTTGTGATGAACGAATTTATGTTATTTTCTTATGAATAAGTGTTTTAAGTAGATAGCAATTAAGTTATTAACATAATCACATTAGAGTTTAGATTTTAGGGACATCACACATGATTACAAAAAAAAAAAAACAGGCGGGCGTTGGCGGGGCCCGCGGGCCTAAGGGGGGCGGGCGGGCTGCCCCTACCTAGGCCCGTATTCTTGGCGGGCTTTTTAGCCCGCCCCGCCAAAAGGCGGGCTTTGGCGGGCCCCGCCCCGCCAGCCCGCATTGACAGCACTACCCACGGGTAGACCCCCACCCGCGGGTATACTACCCACGTCCAGCTTGTTCCCCGCGGGTGGGCGGCGGGTAGGTCACTGCCCGTCATTCTGCCCGCGGGTACATACCTGTACACCAAAATAATCCCTTCGGGGATTTTCAACACCAAGCTCAAATTCAAGTCCAAAACATGCCAAATCTCACCAAATACAACAAAATGACTTGAATCAAAGGAATAGCCAAGCAATGACATACAAGAACCCTAAACACAAGCTCTAGATATGCATTTTCACAAGACAATGCATAAACACTCACATTTCATAGCAAAACACATGTAGAATCCAAGAATCATCAAATAGGTAAGCAAAATAGATTTTGTAAAGCATGTGTTACCTCATTCGCTTAACATCCAAAAACAACGCCAACATAGGCTAGGCTCAACTCATAAGCCAAACGGGAACCTGTGAATTAAACCGGATCTCAACTATTAACAAAAGTACTAAACAAAACTAATTATGCTCATAAGGGGAATTGAACCCTAGATATTTCCTAAATTACCCACAAGCTCAACCAACTAAGCTAAGCATACTTTTGTTAACTTAATCACACATTAAAGCACTAGAGAAAAACTATTAACCAAGCTTAAGGTAAAAAGCTAATCAAAACTAATAACCAAAGCTTAAGGTAAAATTTAAACCCTAACCAAACACCCATCACTAAACACCTCTTACCACTACACTAATTAACCACTTAATGATCTTAATCAACAACAAACTATTTAACATCTAATTAACAACAACAACAAAGGAGCAAAGCTCACCACTGCCAACTTCTTCTTCTTCCCCATGCGACTGCTCCCGCGGGTGGAACACGGTAACACCCTCCACCCGTGCCTGCTCTACTTGCTGTCATGCAAACACCGCCGGAGGAAGAAGAGCATCGTCACAGCCGGAGGATGCCGGAAGGAAAGCTCAACACCACCGCTGCTCTGTTGCTGCCGGAGACGCTCCCTCCACGCGAACACCTCCCGCCGCTGCTGCCATGACCTCCGGTACCTCCCACCACCGCCTCAGCCGAGCTAGCTACCCTCTTCACTAGTGACGACGTGAAAGAAGGAGACGAAGCTTCACCGGAGATGCTCCCTGCTGACGCCCCTGCCTCGCCTACTAACCAGCCCCACCACGCCACTTCGCTCAACCGTCACCGTAGCTCTGCTTCTGCCGGAAAGAAGAAAGGTGAAGACGAACCAAAGGGAAGGAAGATAGGTGATCGGGCTTGCTTGGTCGAAGGAGAAGACCTCCAAGGTTTCGGTTTCACTTCACGCCGTCGGAGGATACAAAAGAAGAAGGATTGGCTGAAGTTCTAAGCTTGGGAAGGAAGTGATACAATACACACATACACACTAGAAAGGGTAGGGTTAAACAAAGAGTGGGCTAGGCTAAACTTGGATCAAAAGCTTGGGTTGGGTATTTCTAAATGTGGATTTTAAGCCAAACATCTTGGGCTCACAAAATAGTTTTCACACATATATTTATACAACTTTTGGGCTTGACTAGCTGGGTTTCATATAATAAATAAATACATTTTTGGGCTTAAGGCATTTGGGCACAAAAATGCCGGTTCACAGTAATAGGTAGACCCGAGCCCAATTTTAAATTAATTAGCTATATAAATATTTTTACTAAAAATATTTAATATTGGGACTATAATTTATTTTTAGGAAAATACGGCTGTCACATCCTCACCCCCTTAAAAGAAGCTTCGTCCCCGAAGCTGGAAAATCATTTTGGGGATAAGAGTGTCACATAAATTATGGTAGTATATAGAGAAAATATTTTTTATGGGCAAATATATAGATATAATTTTGGAAAGATTCGGTTCGAAAGGTTAGAAAGGATGAAAGGTTTAGATAATAAACTTAAGGACACGATGGTTGGAAAGGAAAAGAGGGTGAGAGTTTAGGTTTCAAACTTGAGGACGACGCTAATTAGGATTAGGATCAAAGTCATCAAAGTTGCAACTTAGGAAATAAGGTTGCCACCTTGCACAGAATCGTTTGAAGTGAGGGATCAAGGACGAGGTTTGAAAGAATTGAAAGGATTTCCTAACGAAGGGTACTAGATTTAGGCTCAAGGATAGCGTAGATTAGAGAGGAAATCAAGATTTTCAAGGTTACAACTTAGGAAAACGAGGTTGTCACCTTGTACAGAATCAAATTAAGAAGGAAACAAGATCGAGGCTCGAGGATATAGGAAGGATTTCTCGGAGAAAGACATTTGGTTTGACAAGAAGAGGAGGGAAAAAAAACGGCTTAAAGAGGGTTAAGGATTCTCGACTTCAGGCGACTTCTTCGACTTGACGCTTCGATCACTGCACTCTTGACGAACTGAAGGTTCCAAACCCAGATTCTAACTCGTTCTAACGCTAAGATCTATATCGGACCCACTTCGTAAGCTGATATCACAAACATCTTCACCCCAAACCCATCTATTTAGCTACTCGGATAGAATATTACGGTACATGTTAGATACCCCTACCTTCTATACTCCTGACCTTGTATTACAGTATCAGCCATATTTATCTCTGTCTAACACTAAAAGACAAGGATGAATGACCTTTGGACTCTACGACTAAAGCAATCATGACTGCCCCTTGTCTCAAAATTGAAAAGGGTGGCCATGGCTACCCTTGTCAAAGGTCTAGAGGAGGATCATGGTTGTCCTATGGTACCAGGTGGAGATAGAGACAATGTTCTCTATTTGGCATTTCAACTTTTTATATTTATTTTTATTTTAAAATTTCTATAAAATATTTTTCAATCCATCTTAATATTAGATTTACTCATTGCCACATTTGTTTGAATTAAAATATACAATGAAGCTCAATAAGCGCCAAACTTACTACTATATAGGTAAGAATATAATTTAGTTGACTATTTTTACTAATTTAAGATGTCTTTTAATTAGAAAGTTGAATTGCATAAGCTTGACATATAAAACTTATGTGAGACTTTTTCTATTTGAAAAGAAAAATACTCGAGAAGAAAAGAAGTGAATAATGTTAGAATTAAACCCTTCTACATTGAGTTTAAATATGAAAGATTAGCAACCTTTTGTTTCCTCTGTGTTTAATCGGTCATAATGAACGATCTTGCGACACACTCTTTGAAGGCAAAGCTGAAACTTTGGAGATGTGCTACGAACTATATCTCAGAGCCATCGACCGGAAGTCCCAACCCACCATATGTCAACGTTGGATGCTCACTGAGCCACCTCGTCAAAGAACGAGTGAGGCAACTGAAAACCCCACTTTTGATTATGGTGATGCCAACGTTCACACCAACATTCCATATGAGGAAATCAACACTCAGAATGTGTAGAGGAATGCTCAGACTTTAGACTTCAGACTTGCAGCATAGAGTTGTGCAATGCATTAATGAAGGGCTGTCCATCCAAGGCAGTAATTTAATGCAGGCTGACATTGGTGCCACAACTCTTTACATAGCGGACTCTCACAATGGGATGTCTATTTAGACTAACTCAGACACCAACTTTGATACTTATGGGCTCAAAAGAAAGAAAGTTGACATCGGTTCTTCACTCCCTGCTGAGCTCTGTATCATGGAAGAGGATTTAATTGAGCCAAAAAACTTGTTAGAGGCAAGTCATGTCCCACACAGGCCCGCCTAGATCAATGAGTATTATTGCTTGGAACCGTCGCGGGCTTGGCAACCCGGTGATAGTTCAATTCCTCGTGGTTTTAATCCACCAAAAGAAGCCCATCCTCATTTTTCTTATGAAAACTCTTTTAAATTCCAATAAACTTCAAGCCCTAAAAACAAAACTTAGGCTCCCTTGCAGTTTCGGGGTGAACAACATTGGTCGTTGTGGTGGTTTGGCTCTCTTATGGGCTGACAACATTCAAGTCTCTATTCAAAGCTATTCTGCCAACCATATAGATGCTATTATTGTTCTTGAAAATCAATTTAATCAATGGAGATATACAGGTTTTTATGGTCATCTAGAGAGAGCTAAGATGAGCGATTCCTGGCAGCTTCTTCGTCTTCTCTCCACCCACAGCAACCTACCATGGGCAATTATGGGTGACTTCAATGACATTAGAAGCCATGAAGGAAAGAAAGGTCGCCACCCCCACCCACGTTGGCTCATTGAAGGCTTCAATTCTGCTATCAATAGTTGTGGCTTGTAGGACCTTAACGTCAATGGGCACAAGTTTACTTGGGAGAGAGGTAGAGGCACCCCCACTGGTTGAAGAAAGACACGATCGTGTTCTCGTCTCCCACTCTTAGTCCGATCTTTTTGATAGAGTCGAAGTTGAGAACTGCGTCACCCCAGTCAGTGATCATCTCCCAATCATCATGCGTCCAATCTCGTCTACTAATCGTAGGAGCCGAAGGAAGTTCAAGTTCGAAAACATGTGGATTAAAGAAGCAAACTGCAGAAGCATAGTGGCCGAAACTTGGTCTGCTACAAGAAGTGCTCCACTGCTCTCCATACTAGGGACTTGTAGCAAAGCCCTTTAGGACTGGGGCAAAAATCTTTCTTTCGACATATAGCCAAGAATCAACCGATGCCTCACCCAGATGAATTCCCTTCAGAACAGATCAGATAATAGAGCTATTCAAGCTTTTTTCGAAGCTCAAAAGGAGTGCATCCGCCTACTGCATCAACAAAATACTTACTGGAAACAGCAAGCCAAAGCCTTCTGGCACAAAAATGAAGATATGAACACCGGCTTTTGTCACAAATCTATCACCAAAAGGAGGCGTAACAACACAATCCTTAAGTTCAAAAATTCAGCAGGTGATTAGAAGGATAATGGACATGAGCTCTGTGAGGTAATTAATACTTATTTTAAAGAGTTTTTCAATTCAGCCTCTAGAAATCTTGACCTGGTTCTTAATTGCATAAAAACAAAAATAAACGATTCACACAACCAAAAACTCATGAGACCGGCTAATATGGAGGAAGTTAAAAGGGTAGTTTTTCAATGCATCCAGACAAGTCCCCGAGGCCCCAGACGGTTTCAGCCCGGGTTTTTACCAAGCATTTTGGGACATTATTGGCAATGATATAACTGCTTTGTGTAATGATTTTATCACTATTGGTAATTTTCCACAAGGACTAAATAAAACTCACTTAGTCTTTATCGCCAAGAAATGTGTTCCCGAAACTATAGGTGATCTGCACCCCATTGCTTTATGCAATGTGGCTTATAAAATTGTTGCAAATGTCATGGCTAACAGGTTGAAGGTGTTGCTTGATAGTGTTATCTATGAAATCAAAGTGCATTCGTGCCGGGGAGAATGATTACAAATAACATCATGCTCGCTTTTGAGGCACACCAATATCTTAAGCAAAAGAGGCAAGGGAATGAAGGCTTCACTACTCTGAAACTCGACATGAGGAAGCTAAGGCTTTTGACCGAATCAAATGGCCTCTCCTTCAAGCTATGCTTCAAAAGCTGGGTTTCAATTACAAGTGGATATCTCTCATTATGGAACGTATATCTACTGTCGAGTACCATATTGCCAATGATGGTGATCTAATCGGCCCTATTGCCAAGAGGTCTTAGACAAGGCGATCCAATTTCTCCATATATTTTCATTATTGTGGCCGAAGGTCTAAGTGCAATGATAAGAGAGGCAGAACACAATGGTCAGCTTCATGGGATTCAAGTGGCTCGCGGTGCACCCAAAATATCACACCTTCACAATGCAAATGATAGTTTTCTATTCTGCAAAGCCACTTTGATTGAAATCCAGAACCTCAAAACAATCCTTGATGAATATGCTTCAGCTTCTGGGTAACTTATCAACTACAACAAGTCCTCCCTCTTCTTCAGTCCTAATGTAAATGACAATCAACAATCCTTGATTAGCAACATCCTAAGCATTGAAAGAGTTGGGAATTATAGCAACTACCTTGGTTTACCTTCTATAGTGGGAAGAAACAAAAGAGATCCTGGGATTCCTCAAGAACAAAGTGTTTAACAAAATTCGTAGCTGGAAAGCCACTGAAGGGTTGGAAATGGTAACAAAATAAAAATTTGGACTCATAAGTGGATTCCTGAATCTTCGAACCCCTTGATCACCTAACCTGCTGCTGTCTCTTCTCTTATAGATAGTTAGCATCACAATTGGGACGTTGACACCATCAAGAGCATTTTCAACCAGTTTGATGCCTCACTGATCATCGATATACCATTGCTATTATTCAAAAGGGAGGATAAACTCATTTGGATGAAAGAAGACCATGGGAATTTCACTGTTAAAAGATGTTATAGAGCACTTTTGGGAGAGTTGCAAACTATTGATAGGAAAGAATGAGCCTCTTTGTGGAAATACATGATCCCTCCTAAGGTGAAAACCTTCATGTGGCAAGCCTGTTCTTCATGTCTCCCAACTGCAGACCTCCTCATTGCAAAGAAAGTTGAATGCAACCCAATCTGCCCTCTTTGCTCCAGCGCAAACGAAAACATCCTCCATCTCCTGTCCACGTGCACCACTGCCACCGCCTACTGGAATGAAGCCAACCTAAATCTCAATCATACTGATGCTGTTTCAATTGGCGATTGGTTCAATCATAGTAGTAATTCGCTTAATAGGGACCAAGGTAATCTCTTGCTTATTGTTTGTTGGTACATATGGAATGCTAGAAACGAACGTGTCTAGAACAACACTTCTATCCTGCTGAAAGCTATAGTGTAAAAGGCCAAAGCACATCTTGCGGCTTGGAAGCTATCTCAAGTAATAGACGATCTCAACTCCATGGACAAACATGCCTTCACCAGCAAATGGGAAATGTAACACCCCGTGTTTCACTAAATATTTATATTAGATATAAATATTTATCAAATAGAACTATTTACTTATAATTAAATATTTTACTAAATATATATATATATATATATATATATATATATATATATATATATATATATATATATATATATATATATATATATATATATATATATATATATATATATATGTACCCAAATATGTTACTACGGGCTTTGGTTAGTTATTATATAAACTATGATTTTAAATACCCAAATCCCTAATTTATTGATATGATCCATGATGGACCGTGGACCTTTGTCTAAAGTAGAGCCCGTTAGCCTTTTGATAAAATAAGGAGGGCCCTTTTACCTTTTCAGATTAATATTAGGAATCCTATGCCTTTTACCTTTTCAGATTTGTATTAGGAATCTTAAACCTCTTATCCATTCAGATTCGTATTAGGGATCCTAACCTATATATAGGGGAATTAGAAGGCGTTAGAACCCTAGCACCCATATCTCATTCTCCCCACACGAAATCCTCTCCCAAGAATATAGTCAAAGAATTCCCCATCACCAGGCTTAGGGAAGATCGATTGAGAAAAGATCTTAGGAAGTGGTGAGAAGTTTAATTAAGCTAAAAAGGTAACCCATGTCTTACAAAACCTATTTTCCTTGCTATCGTTTATTGGTTGGCTCAATTGAATGATTGAATGTATGATTTCGTATTTTTGCTTTGTTAGAGCTTTTCTTTAGGAATTTGTCATATGGATTATTGTTATTCTTGATATTCTTGATGGCCCTGTGTGGTCTTGGTATGTTCTCGTATTTAATTATGTTTAGAGCTTGTCCTTAGGTTTTATATTGTAAATCTTGTTGTTGTGATGTTCTTGGTGTTCTTGGGTGGGTTTATGTATGCTCGGGTGTTGATTCAAGGTTAGGGCTTTTTTTTTAGGGCCTTGCATATAGATTTCTTGATGATATTGAGGTTCTTGATGCTCTTGGACCGTTATGGTTTAATCTCGAGTCTTAGCATGATTAGGGATTGTGTTTAGGGTGTAATTGTTGTGTTTCTTGGTTTAATTATTGTTGTTCGAGTCCATATTGTTGTTGATATGTATTGGGATGTGTTTGGACTTGATTTTGGGTTTAATTGATGAATTCCCAAAGGGGAAAAATGCCAAGTTACCATCGTGCTAGTGGGAGGTCGGTGGGGGGATGAACCCCCACTTGACCACCCGCCGGGTACCGCCCACCGTACTTGCGGATGGGCGACCACCAGCCGTGTACCCGCTGGTATAGTACCGCCCACCGACGGGTGGTTGACCACCCGCCGTACCACATGCTGGTACGGGCGATGCGGGGTGCTGTTTTACCCCGTTTGTTGTTTCCCTGTGCCCCGTTGTGCCTCGTTTGCTGTTTATGAGTCCCGTGCGATGTTTCGGGTACCGTTTGAAGAGTTGTGTGAAGTGGTTGTTGTTGTTGTTGAGCTTGATTGTGGTTATTATTGTGAAAATTGATTACCGTTGTTGATGGAGTGTTGATGGTTGATGTGTGTCATTGAGCACTGGTTGTTGTGATTGATTTGTCCATGATGAGAAATGTGATGTGATCGGTGGAAAAGATTTGTTGGCGGTTAGCCCAACGAGTGCTCGGTCATTGTGCTATGGGCACAGACCACCCTTGATTTGCTTGCTAAATGCATGGATCAAGATACTAAGTGCTGCGGTGCCATGTCATTGTGCTATAGGCATGACCCCTTGATTATTGTGCTATAGGCACAAATCATGTGTTAATGGTACTGCGGCGCTATCAGATCGATGGCTTTGTTGGCGGTATGTCGGTGGGGAGCATGCGTGCTCTGGACGAATAAGGGAGGCGATATAAGGGTGGCCTGGAGGTATAGGTTGGAACTGATATAAGGATGGAGAGGAGTAAAGGTTGGAACATGGACATGTGTGTTGTTACTGTCTGTTATTATTGTTGAGCCTTATTATTGTCTTGTTTGCTACTAAGACTTGTTATTGTCTTATCTTGTGGTTTTAGGTTGCATGCTAGTATCCTTATGTTGCTTTATGGTCTTCAGTCCGTTGCCGTGCCTCGAGTCTTGATCTTGGTTTAAAGTTAGCGTTGCTTAGGATTATATATGTATTCCAGTATCAAAATGATTTTCTGATATCTACCTATATTGTACTCAACGTGTGGGAGTGGGTTACTCAGCATTATTCGCTGACGGTTGTTACACCATATGTTTTTCTGGTGCAGATCAGTAGCTTCGGAGTGCGCTAGATGGACACGAGGACTTAGCTTAGATGGTTTTATTCTTGGTAGATGGCCTGCGTGCCTTGGTTTGTATTTTGGATATTAAACCTTGGATTATGTTCTGTTTAGTTAGTTAGCCTGTGCATCTAAGTTCTCAAGCTTAGATGTGGCATAGCACCCCGACTTTTATTGTGTAGTCTCTGCTCTGTTTTGGAATATTAATGTTAGATTGCCTTTATTTTATAAACTTAAAATTTTTAAAAATTAGGGGTGTTACAGGAAAAACCTACCACGGGTTGGGTAAAGATTAATGTCGATGCCGCTGTTGACACCGCAAGAGGTCGCATGGGCTTTGGCTGGCTCGTTAGAGACAATCACAGAGCATTCATTGCAGCCAGCCAACCTCCCATGCACAGGGATTTACTCTGTCATGGAAGCAGAAGCCATTGCAGTCAGAAAAGCCCTCAACTAGATTAAAGATCAAGGATTCTCTCACCGCCAGGTTGAGACAAATGCTTTGCAGGTCGTCCAAAGTCTTAACACTCCCAATCTTGATTCTCAGTTCGACCTCATTCTTCTTGATATCAAAGATATATTGCCATCTCTTTTAGATGTTATTATCACTTTTGTTAAACGATCAGCGAATCGGATTGCCCATTTGCTAGCGCGGGAATTAATCCCTTTCATGACTGATCATAGGCTGTGGACTGACCTCCCTCCTCTTTCATCTTTAACTCTTTGTACCTTGATGTTTGTTAATGAAATTTCTCTTTAGTCTTAAAAAAATGTTAAGGAATTATATATATATATATATATATATATATATATATGTAGTCATGTGCCAAAGTTTGTATGTCGCGTGCTAGATTTGTTAATTTATAGAACTTGGGTTCGAAACCTGACGTTTACATTTATTCTTGTGTGCCATTATGTATTAAGTTGTGTGCCTGGTATTAATTTGTTGTGTGCTATATATATATATGTGTAGTCATGTGCCACAGTTTGTATGTCGCGTGCTAGATTTGTTAATTTATAGAACTTGGGTTCGAAACCTGACGTTTACATTTATTCTTGTGTGCCATTATGTATTAAGTTGTGTGCCTGGTATTAATTTGTTGTGTGCCCATTATTTGTCCTCACAGTCCTCTATATATTGTTGTCCTCATTTGAACTCAACCCTATATATATATATATATATATATATATATATATATATATATATATATATATATATATATATATATATATATGCGAGTTCAGGTGCGGCGGTGTCCTTAGGTGCGGCGATGCGGCGTCACCAATAGTTCAACAAATATACATCATCAACGTTAGGAAAATACACCATAAAAATACACACAAATTAGGTACGCATCACCAAAAATACACCATTAGGCGTGAGAAAAAATACCATACAGTGTTCGGAAATACACCATTGGGGTGTGATGAGTTATATGGTGTATTTTTTGGGTCTGTTGTGTATTCTGTGGTGCGTTTCCCTTACACTGTTGGTGCATGTTGATAACACTGTTGGTGTATTCTGTAACCCCGCCGCACCGCCGCACGAGAACTTTTTCCTATATATATATATATATATATATATATATACATATATATATATATATATATATATATATATATATATATATATATATATATATATATATATATATATATATATATATATATATATGAAGTAGCTTGCATGCGGAGATGACACAGGAACGCGTAAACCTCCCATCTGGGTACGAATAGGATCTTCTCGGTCGAGTACGACCGTTGGATTTTGCCGATCGACCGAACGTGGGGCACACACTACAGGAAGCATGCGCAATCACCAGCCACTCGGGCCCTCCGCGAAGCGACCTTTCGCATTTCATGCGAATTTTACGAATACAAGGTCTTTCGGTCGAGAGAAGCATACGATAACGCTCGATTGCCGCCGCCCCGATACGACCAAGAGCTGAAGTATAAACCTCAACCGACTACTGTATCGATCCCTGTAGCGGCACCACAAGCTGAACCGACCGATGAAGGTCTAACACCTATTATACTTCCTCGGCCCTTTTACGCCGATCAACCACTTAGTCTAACCCTGTGTTTCTTTTGATGCAGAAATGGGTCCCACTCAAGGTTTTCCAACGGCCAGTGCTCCCCGAGCCCCCCCAGCTAAGATGACGCTCGGGAAGAAGGCCACTGACGCCGAGCCGTCGGCCGGACAAGAGGTCAGCTACACCTCCATCCCGACCGCACATCTACTCGGTGCTTCCACCACCACGGCCGAGGGGCTTCTTCAAACCGCAGCCGCGACCGACCCACTGGCCCCACGAGCCCCCGGACGAAAGGGCAAGGAAAAAGCGTCTGGGAAGGACGCAGAGGAAACGGGCGCTCTGAAACGACGCCGAAAGCAGAGCCCTCTGACCGAAGTCATCCCGGGCGGTGAGGGCGGCCGGGGAATTGTCGCTCCTCACCCCGAATCCACAATCTACGTCCGCTCGGGGAGGATATGACCGGTTGGACACCGGTTCAGATAGCCGAGAAAGGTGCTGGGGATCTAGTCGAGGTTTGTTCCATTGTCCCTCTAACTTTATTTCTAACTTTTGACCATTCTTTAATTGATCGTCTAACTTAAGACTTTCTCACAGGCTTCTCGAGCGATCCTCGGTCTTCAGTACCGAGCCTTGTTGGCCAATGAAGCTGAGGCCTTAAAGAAGGTTGCCGAACGGCGCGACAAGGAGATTACTGATCTCCAAAATGAGTTGAAGGCGGCTAAGGAGGCCCAAGCAGTGGCCGAGAAAGATGCTCGAGTTGCCCTGAAGAAAGCGGGCAAACTGAAGACCCGATTGGGCAACTTGGAGGGCCTGGCCAAGTTCTTATGTCGTGATGAGCCTACGGCTGACAAATTCTTCTGAGCTCTCATGAAGAATAAGCTCGGGGAGGAGAAGATATGGACATTTGGCCATTGGGCCTACTAGTCCGGCCAACGGGCGATGCGGGAAGAAACCCGATCAATAATGGAGGAAGTCTTCGAGGGTGAGGACCTGAAGGCCGTGCTGACCACCCTTCTGGAGGAGATTCCCGACCCTGGCCCGACGCCCTTTACCGAGCTATCTACATCTGGAGCTGCAGCTGAGCCAAGCACTGGTGATAAAGACGAAGGAAAGGTCGTGTAATCACCGACCGATCCTTGTAGTTTATTTTTGTAAACTTGTGTCAAGTTAACTCAGTCGGGAGTTCAGTCCCGTTTGTATCGGGCAACTTTTTAATTTCTTTAAATGAATGGCCCGTTTGCTTGTTGTGTACTGGCTTTTATTTTTTACGTTTTGTACTTATTCAAACTTTAATTATTTTTCGCTCGATCTTTCGTTCGACTTTTCACTCGACCAACCTTACTTGTCCCCCTGGCCTTAACCTTAGCCCCCACACTGCCGGGCACACGAGGGACGCATGAGTGCGACAGTGGTTAAGAGCATAGTTAGCGTCGGGGTTGGTCGTGCATATGCCGGTTATCTTTTCTCCCGATCGACGTCGTAGTACGACTATTCTCGGGCGTTATGAACTACCCGGGTGAAATATTAGGGACTTTTTAAAGTCATCTGGGTTTTTAACCCTATCGGTCGGTACCGAATGAGAGGCGTTTACCCTTTATCGGTTGTAACCGAAAGTTTATACCGCGGTATTATCGGACAAGTTTTAGCGACTTTGTGGTCGTTGGGCTTTCGCCCGTCTCGATCGTTGATGCCGAGTATTGGAAGTTGTGAGTCGGTTAAATCACGATCAAAGTCAACTTCTGGAGTTGATTTAGCAAACTACTTACTATTTACATATCTTGATAGTCGATCGAGCCGCCGTACGTAGACGAGCGAGCAATCATCGATGGACGATACACACTTTTGTTCCGTACGCAGACGGATATACACACATGCACTATTTTACATATACAACAAAAGACGGGCGTGCCCACTCACAGGTTGAGCCCCCACCCTATCAAAATATACATATTAAAATCAATGGTGATATAACACCAGATTCTCAGAATTCCAAGTTCCCTCGATCGTTCCGTCGGTTGTCTTTTCCAAGCGATAAGTGCCCGGGCGAACGACTGATGTAACTACATACGGCTCTTCCCAATTCTGAGCCAATTTGCTTCCTTCTAGGGGTTGGCTTGCCTCTCCTCGTCGAAGCACATAATCCCCGACCTGGAAGTATCGCGGGTGGACCCGGACGTCTTTAGTGCCCTTCACTCTCCGTTGGTATTCGGTCATTCGTTGAGCTGCGATTTCTCTTTACTCTTCTACACCATCTAGATCGACGGCTAAAGAATGCTCGTTCTCCTCCGCATCGTAAGACCGCTCTCTAGCCGTCGGGATCCAAACCTCAATCGGCAACCGGGCTTCAGCGCCGTAAACTAGAGCGAATGGCGTTTCTCTTGTTGCCTCTCTGGGAGTCGTGCGATATGTCCAGAGCACGAACGAAAGTTCTTTGGCCCAACTACGGCCGGTTGAATGCAATTTCTTCTTTTATCCTTCCAAGATCGTCCGATTTGCATTTTCCACTTGACCGTTCCCTTGCGGATAAGCCACTGATGATCGGATCGAAGTTGTCCCGATCGTCGCCAAGAAGTTCTGAAAATATCGACTCACAAATTGTCGACCATTATCACTTATCAACTGAACAGGAACACCAAATCGGGAGACAACATTCCGCCATAAGAATCGGGCGCATTGTTGGGAAGTGATCGTGGCCAGTGGCTCGGCTTCGATCCATTTAGAAAAATAGTCGATGGCGACGATAACAAAACGTCGACGTCCAGAAAACTGCAGAAAAGGCCCTAAAATGTCCACCCCCCACCGAGCGAATGGAATCACAGTCGTGACCGGCTGATAAAACGTTGCTAGACGGCCAGGCATCCGGGCGTAAAGTTGGCACGTTTCACAACTTTTAGCGAGCTTCTCACAATCTAGTTGAATGGACGGCCAATAATACCCGATCACCATTATTCGCCAAGCAAGCGATCGCCCTCCTTGATGCGACGAATATAATCCCGAGTGTAGCTCATTCATGACCAATTCTGCTTCAAAAGAGTTGAGGCATCGCATTAAAGGGCCACCATACGATCGTCGGTACAATCGCCCGTCTTGCACCTGAAACCTCGACGCCCTTAACTTGGCTTTTCGAGCACGTTGTGGGTCGTCCGGTAAACGGTCATGCTGCAAATATTCCATCAAGTCGGTAATCCAAGCCTCTTAAACCGGTTGAATTGGGACGACCGGCAATCGATGAATACTATGCCTTGGAATCACCAAAATCCGAGCAATCTTAGAGATGTGCTCGGGGGCGTCTTGTGCTAGCTTCGATAGGATATCTACATCTGCGTTGTCCAATCGGGGAACATGGTGGACAGTATACGCTCGAAATAAGTTTAGTTTTTCCATTGCTAAGTCTCGGTAAGCTTGCAACCGCTCACCGTTGACCTAATATTCGCCAAGGACCTATCCAACCACCAACGCGGAATCTGTCTGTGCTCGGATATAATCAGCCCCCAAATCCCGAGCGCATTGTAAGCCGTTGATGAACGCCTCGTACTCTGCTTCATTATTGGTCGGGGTAAACTGATACATCAGAGCGTAGTAGACTTTAAAACCTTCCGGGCTCGTGATCACAACTCTTCCGCCTGCTCCCTTTTTACTGCTCGACCCGTCAGTGGCCAACGACCACCAAGCCACTTCGGGATCTTCCAAGTCTCAAGGTTGAGAATCCCGAGCGGTGCACTCGACAAGGAAATCAGCCAGGGCCTGACCCTTGATAGCCAGTCGCGGTCGGTATTCTATAGCATACTGTGTCAACATCAACGCCCATTTCACTAGGCGTTCGGAAGAAGAAGCGGTGCGGAGGACTGCTTCGATCGGCTGGTCGGTCAGAACACATACGACTCGTCCTTGGAAGTAAGGAGCCAATTTCTTAGCCGCTGTATACAAGGCATAAACAATCTTCTCCAGTCGGGGATAACGGAGTTCGGGACCATGTAACGCATGACTTACGTAATAAACTGGTCGTTGAACACCTTCTGGATCTGTTCGGCACAGCACGGCACTAACTGCTCGATCGGATACAGCCAGATAAACGTCAAGCTCTTCCCCTAGCTCGGGTTTAGACAGCACGATCGGAGACATCAAATAATCTTTCAAATCATTAAACGTTGATCGACACTCATCATCCCACACAAACCCATTGACCTTACGCAATACTTTGAAAAAAGGCAAAGCGCGTTTCGCCAATTTCGAGAGGAATCTGCTCAAAGCTGCTAACCTCCCGGTCAGCTGCTGTACTTCGAACGGTTGTGGGCGGCTGCATGTCAAGGATTGCTTTATCTTTAGCCGGATTTGGCTCAATCCATCTCTTGGTCATCATATAACCCAAAAATTTCCCGGTTTGCACAGCAAACGTGCACTTGGTCGGGTTCAAACGTAGCTGATACATTCCCGAGTATGGTCGACTCGGTCCCGACTCTTCACAAGCATATCATCGATATAGGCTTCTATGGTTCGGCCCAGCAAGTCTGCAAATAACATGTTGATATGTAGCTCCTGCATTTCGTAGACCGAACGGCATGACTCTGTAGCAGTATAACCCATCAGAAGTGACGAATGATGTTTTGCTCTCATCTTCATGGCTCATCATAATCTGGTGGTAACCTTTGAAAGCGTCCATGAAGCTCATCAGCTCGGCCCCGTCCGTTTCATCCACCATCTGATGTTTTGCTCTCATCTTCATGGCTCATCATAATCTGGTGGTAACCTTTGAAAGCGTCCAACTCGCCCGGGAGGACGATTTTTCCTTCGGGGTGGATGGTATCCCCGGTAAATCCCGACAGGGGTGCACCGACCGGAGTCAGCTCCCGACGATCAAGCTTTAATTTCTCGAAAATGTCCAAATAAAGAACGTTCACACTACTCCCGGTATCGACCATTACCCTTTGTATGTCGACTCCCATGATGTCAATTGTAACGACCAGAGCTTCTGTTTCGGTATCTCCGCTCTCGGGCTGATCTTCGAGAGCAAAAGTGATCGGCTCCATCTTCTGCCTCTTACCGGTCTCCCAGGAGTCGACGATCGCGACCGGGCAAGGTTCTCGAGCTTGGGAAGCGTCTTCCAAGCCCCCAAATATGACATGGATCGTTGGCTTCGATGTTTGCCGACCGCCTGACTGGGGATCGGGATCTTTCCGGTCTTGGTCCGATCGGTTAGAGCGATCAGAGCGTCGATGATCTTTCCTCTAAGCTGATCTTTTGTTTTCTTCCCTCTTTCCTACGCATTTGTCCAACTTCCCCGCTTGGAGCAAATCTTCCCACAACTGTCTCAAGTTTATACATTCTTCCGTATCATGTCCAGCACATCGATGATAAGCACAATGTTTCGACATATCCTTCCCATCCTGTCCAGGACGAGGAAAACGAATGAGATTGCAAGACTGGGCATATTGCATAGCTTCCGCGGCTGACCAGTTCAACGCCGTGAAGTCTCCCAGGCGAGCTCGGGATTGGGGGTGGTCTTCGACCGACCGGTTATCTAACCGACCAGAGGGCTTCTGGGACGACCCGACTTCTTGAAACCGTTTGACGGTATTGGCTTCTCCAGCATTGGCATAATCCGTCACTCGACGAAGCGCTTCTTCATAGGTTGTAGGTGGGTGGAGTATGAAATCTTGGTACAAATACCCGGCTCTCAGAGAAATATGTAACATATGAATAGCCGTCTGGTCGTCCATTGGTTCGACCTCACCCACGGCCGCCTTCCATTTGACCAAGAAATCAGAAAAACTCTCCCCTTCCAGCTGCTTTGCTTTTTCCAGGTACATATAGGGTTTCCGGACGATTTTGGAAGTTATAAACTTCCGGTTGAACTTGGTTGCCAAGCTAGCGAAGCAAGAAATTGACCCTGGTTCTAGCGTTCTGAACCACTCAGCTGCTCGACCAGACAACGTCGAATAAAAGGCTCGATACATCACGGCGTCGTCACTCACACCCATCATCAGCATATTCCCGTAGTAAGTATTAATATGGACCTTCAGGTCTGTCCGTCCATCGTACTCTTTGTTCCCGGGAATACGTAGATCGAGCGGGTAAGGCTGAGCCATGATCTCGACCGTGAAAGGAGTCTGCAACAATGAAGCGGTGTGATCAGAAGAAGGCTTTAAAGCGTGCTCATTTTGCCATCGGGTGAATTCCGCACGGAGCTGATTCAACATTCCTCGGGTCTCATCTTGCTCAACCGTATGGGCTGGTTCACGGGCCCGACGACGACGATGCGCTTGAGACCCAGTATGTCCTGACGATCCCACCTGGCTAGCCGCTCGCATAGGAGAATCAACTGAGCGCCTATCCGGGTCTTTCGATCCCAGTCGTTTAGACATTGCTGGTCGGAGTCGTTCAAACGCACTCGCTCGGTTATCTTCTGACTCGGGCTCTTCCACCCTTGGCCATGTGTTTCCTGCCGTGGTTCCTCCATGACCTCAGCCCCCTGCGATCCCAACCTCGAGCGAGCTGAGCGCCTAGTCCGGGGACCGGGCTGAAGCTCGGGCTCGGTCGGCATGGCTGGTTAGTTCGGGGAGCAGAAGCTGGAGCCGTGTACGCAGGCA
This sequence comes from Ipomoea nil, assembly GCF_001879475.1. Classification (NCBI taxonomy): domain Eukaryota; kingdom Viridiplantae; phylum Streptophyta; class Magnoliopsida; order Solanales; family Convolvulaceae; genus Ipomoea; species Ipomoea nil. Next base: position 1,672,607 of record NW_017616630.1, read on the forward strand.
CAAAAGGCGGGTAGCTGGGACGTGGATAATACATTGGGGTCCCTGGCCAACAACCATACTAAGGAGGCGGTACTGGATATGGGTAATGTCCCGGATACGGGTATTGCTGACCGAGTGCTGGATATGTCGGTTGGATGTAGTTGATCGGGTTAGGAGCCACCGACCAGGGGGGGTGAAAGATTGAGATTTAGGTTGACTGTCTGACCCGGTTGCTGTGTATAGTGATGGTCGGAAGAGCTAGCTTCTTCGTCCTCCGCTTGATACATGAAAGGATACATGAGGATTGAGGTCGGATACGCGTCTATAATGACTTTTCGTACCGGTCCCTACGGACGGCGCCAAAATGATAGTATTAATGTCCACGTAAATACGGTCCACGTACTGAATGTAAACGATAATGAGAATAAAAGGAGTTATTTCATATATAAAAGGGAAACCTAATACAATCTAAACGACTACTCCGAGGACCGACTGACTGTGGTCGGACAACTCTGTAAGTAGTCTATTGATCGTTCCCAAAGTCCCTCTCACTGTAGCCACCGCAGATATTTATAGCCTCTAGCCGGGAACAACCCTCCGGCCTACCGGCATGTAACACACGTAGCCTCCACGTGTCCCAACCTGGTGAGCACTCTCTGTCAACGCCTATCGTTGCCACGTGCCCCTTTCTAAAGATACGGCTTCTCTGTAGAACAAAGGTACAATGGTCGAGCAGAACATCGGTCGGGTCCGACCGTCTTCAAGCAGAGGAGCAATACCAACGTGGCTAGATGATCGGTCCCGGGCAACATTCTGCTGTGGCGCTCGGGTTAAAGAATCTTGTACTCACTCATCCGGAGAACATCTTAGGTCGGTCGGGATATATCCTACCAATATATATATATATATATATATATATATATATATATATATATATATATATATATATATATATATATATATATATATATATATATATATATATATATATATATATATATATATATATATATATATATGTATTCAAATAAGGACAATTATATTATAGAGAACTGTGCGGACAGATAATGGGCACGCGACAAATTAGTATCATGCATATAATTTAATATACAATGGCACACAAGAATACATGTAAACATCAGGTTTCGAACCTAGGCTCTATTAATGAGCAAATCTATGCACATGACATAAAGGTAATAAATAGTAATAATTTGTATTGAGAATTGATATTTTTAGTTGATTATGTACAACGTTGTTTGCGTGTATGTAGTATGGCGTGTGCAAGAATAATTATATGATGGTGTTTAATTTTGGTGATAATTTAAATAGCATCTTTACCATAATATTATTCATTCTATCAATGGTAATAATTAGATATACTTGTATTATGATATTTTAACATGCAAAAAGAAACAATATTCAACAATCCGACAGAGCTTGCAAATGGTGCGCAAGTGTGTGCATTTGTGTGGTAGGATGTGTGCGAATTTCTGTAATGGAACTTTGCACCATCCGTTTTTTTTTTTTTTTTAAATTTAGTTTTATGGTGTTTGCGCTTATATGGGTTAGCGTGTGCAACTTGTAAGCATGAAGTTTCATAAGAGTCTTTTAAATTTAGTTTTATGGTGTTTGCGCTTATATGGGTTAGCGTGTGCAAGTTGTAAGCATGAAGTTTCATAAGAGTCTTAAGCATGATGAAAATATAGGGTTGGTGTTTGATGTTTGCGGTACGTTAATGTTGGTGTTAGTGTGTGCATTTGTGTGGTAGGGTGTGTGCGAATTTCTGGTAATGGAACTTTGCACCATTTGTTTTTTTTTTTTTTTGTTTTTAAAAAAAAAAATTAATTTGATGGTGAAAGGAGAGGTGAAGAGACGGCCACTAAGAGAGAGTGAAATATTGATTAAGGAGAGGTGCAATAACGCTACAAATCTTTATAAACATGAAAATAAATGAAATGGAAAGTAATAAATATAGTGCTTTAAGGACAAAATGACCCATGCTTCATCTAAAATTAGTATAACATGGGATCCAAGTGATAATCAATCTGAATCGTCAAAAAATTAAAATCAACGATCAAGGAGTGTGCTCATGGGCTCGGCTAACTAAGGGGGTGTGCACTGGATTCAAATATATATATATATATATATATATATATATATATATATATATATATATATATATATATATATATATATATATATATATATATATATATATATATATATATATATATATATATCTACTATACTAATAAGAGCCCAAGAGAGTTAGGCCTATAATGGGTAGAAAAAATGGCGGTCACAGATTTTAATCAAATGAATGGCTCAGATTGATTAAAAGATTGATAAGATTTAAATTTTACACTAAAATTTCCTAAAATACCCACACATCGTTACTAATTCCGTTAAAATTTTAAGAATTACCGTTAGTTCACCGTTAACTTACTCATTAATTTCAATAAATAAAAAAAAAATCTTATGTTCGAACCTCATCCCAATCAAAGTTGGCATAATTAGTACTATATTTTACTCTTATTAAATTATATAAAAATAATAATTTAGTAGCTACAACAAAAAATTATAGATATGCATTTCTTTAATTTAGAATTATGTGTCCACAATGCCTTTATTCAAAAAAAAAATTATTCATTATCAATAAATTAAATAAGAGAAAATAATTGTATTAGTTATATTGTCTTTATTTTTCTACAATATAAAAATTCTTTATATTCAAATTTATTAATTGATTATATTTGCTACATTGTCCTTACAATGTCTTAATTCAGTAAAAAAAAAATATTCATTATCAATAAATTAATTAAGAGAAATATTTTCATTAGTTATATTGTCTTTATTTTTCTCAAATGTAAAAATTTTTACATTCAAATTCATCAATTGATTATATTCACTACATTGTCTATTATCTTTTTTGTGCACTATTTTTCTAATTAAATATCAAAGTTATAATACAAAATAATGCTATATATTTATTACCAAGTATTTTATTAATACCATGAAAAAATTAAAAAATATATATATATATATATAATTAATAAAGCCAACCATATTAACTACTTGAGAGATTTTGTGACAAAGAGAGTATTCAAATCACACAACAAATTGAAGTGAGAACTACCTTGCAATGTCCTTGTTTGACAATCAGCAGTTAGCGGATTATATTAGCGGATTTGACCAACGAATTTATTTAATTATTAACATTGGATGGAAAAAATGACCGCCAAATTATTAAATTAAATGAGTGATTCAAATTGTTCAGGTTTTAATTTTTTTTTTTTAAGTTTTTCTAATTTATCCTTAATTATATGATTATACATTTAACTTTTCCGTTAAATACCGTTAATTCACCGTTAGTCTAATTCTAATATTAACGTCTAATATAGAATTATAATTACACCATTAATCTAATTCTAATATTAAAGTCTTAATATAACTTAACCACAAATCCTAATGTCGAAATCTCCTCAAACAATATTAGTATATATTTAATATTTTATGCCCTAATTTTTATTTGTTCTCCCTTATGTCCCGTATTTGGTTTCAACCATACCTATACAATTATTTTATTGACAATTATAATCAATCTTGACTATATTATCGTGCATATGTAAACTTAGAATTACCTATTTAACCCGCACGGGCTTAGCTCAATGGTTTAGTGGGCAGTATTTGGGAGAAGAGACCAAGGTTTGAACCTCGGCGGCGGCAGTGCGGGAATTATGTCCAAAGTGGGCAGATTCCTTGTTCGCACCGGCATTTGGTCCTGTCTGCTGAACCATTGAGTCACCATGATTTACAACTTCCCACAATGCTCTGTCAGGTCAGAGTGTGGGGGGCCCTTGGGGTTGGGGGCTCAACCTTTGGGTGAAGAATTACCTATTTAAATACGCAAATTTAACCTTCAATTATCTATGCATGGACAATTTCAATATAATCTTGCCTTAATATACTTTAAAGTACTTATTTAAAAAAAAAAGAAAAACATTGGACATTATCCCAATCGCGCAATGCGCGTCAAAAACTAGTATATATATATATATATATATATATATATATATATATATATATATATATATATATATATATCATTGACTAAAAAAAGGGTGTCACTGCACTAACAGTCCTGTTATTCCAGACTGGCGCTTTGGAACAATTGGAAACAAACGGCGCCACTTGCCAATAATGTAAACCTATCCCGCTGCATATATCATATATCCTTCATGTAATTCGCCCATTTCAACTTGAATTGGTATGCATAGAAATTTGTGTCGCCGATGCACTTTACTCCACAATTTGCATCACTTAGCCCTTTCTTTACTCAACAACCATTCCATCTACATACATGTGCAGGCGTGCAGCTTTACCACATAATGACGCCAAGAAAACCAATTTCTTATTATATTCCTTTTTTTTTTTTTCAAGTTTTCAATTTTATCATGCTACAGCATAAATCTCATGAATCAGCGCGGCTTCTAGGCCTATAAAGAGTAAAGGTGACGACAATTCGGTTCAATCGGAGGGTCAAAATCGAAATGTGCACTATTTTAACGGAACTTGAACCATAATCGTATAAAATGTTATGGATGGTTAAGGTTCAAACCTAATAAGTATGTGTAAGGTAAGATTTATATTTTTGTGAACCATTAACGCCGGTTCGTGAACTATACTGGACGATTCACAATTCCAAATATAATGAGAATAACATTACTAAAACGTATGTTGTATGTAGTACTTCATAGTAGTCCTGAAGACTCTATCAAGAGGTTGTGACCGATCAATGTTGGGTCTAATTTATCTCGGTGATTTGACCGCTTCTTGAGCATACACACGAAATGTAAAGGGAGGTAAACGAGGTATATTCCCTATCAATAATGAAACTATTGTATGTGAAAAATGAAATTAAAAAATAGAGCACATTATTATCAAATGAAACTGTAGACTGTGGTATAATTAAAATAATACTTTAGTATTATTATAATGAAACTAGTGTACGTGAAAAATAAAACTAAAATCCAAAACTATACAATAACATATATTGTCAAATGACTTGAAGTGCAACTAAAATAATACTTCAACATTACTATAATTAAACTAGTGTGTGTCGATAATGAAACAAAAAATAGAGTTCAAGCAATAATGTATATTATCAAATGAAACTATAGTAGAATTAAAATAATACTTTAGTATTGCTATAATGAAACTAGTCTGGAGAAAAAATGAAACTAAAAAATATAACAATATTATCAAATGAAATTAAAATATAATTAAAATAATATAGAGCCAGTAACTTTCAAAAAAAAAATAATAATAATAATAATAATAATATAAGCATCATATATAATTCAAACAGCTACATAAACCAGGGCCACCTAGCCGTTTATTATATTTTATATATATATATATATATATATATATATATATATATATATATATATATAATGCAAAACCACTGCATTATTATATTTGAAGACTTTTTAATACCGTTATTGGTTGTCAGTTGATCCACAGAAAAAGATAAAATATTTTAACCATGCATATCAGTTGAGTTTTAGTAAGAAGTGAAAAGTGTGATGCCATGTTATAATTTATTTCTTTACTTTTCTTTTTCTAATTTTTTTATTTTAACAAAGAGGTATGATTATCAATGACAGTAAGGGTGTGTTTGGTTCATGGGTTTACTTATCAAGAATGGAAATCAAAGTCATTGTTATTGTTTGGTTGACAAGTTGTTAGAACACCATTATAAGATTTAGTTACCCCTTAATTATAAAATTCATTCCATAATAAAATAAGGGTTTCATTCCATTATTCCCCTCCTAATTTGTAATTTGATTTTTTACATTTGGATTAGTGTTTTTAGATTTTTGTTTTTGTTTTTGTTTTTGTTTTTGTTTTTTTTTTGTTTTGTTTTTTTTTTGTTTTGTTTTGTTTTGTTTTTTTGTTTTTTTTTTTTTTGGTTCACATTGATGCTTTGGATGTCTTTATGTTAGAATCAGGGACGGAGCCAGAAATTCGGTTGAGAGGGGGGCGAAGAAGTAGGGACAGATTTAGAATTTCTTTTCAGTAAAGACGAAACATTAAAATAAAAGAGATAATTAAAAAAACACATCTCATTATTAATATAGAAGAATATTATATATATATATATATATATATATATATATATATATATATATATATATATATATATATATGTGTGTGTGTGTGTGTGTGTGTGTGTGTGTGTGTGTGTGTGTGTGTGTGTGTGTGTATTAAATATTAAAAAGCTATTAAAAACGTGACTGTGTTGAAACCATAGAAAAGGAGTCAAAAAAAAAAAAAAAAAAAAAAAAAAAAAAACTGTTGAAGTCAACTATAAAAATATGTTACTACCAAAATTTGAACTCATACCCTTTATCATAACTCAACATATGCTTAACTAACTCATCTAAATGACCTCTTGTTAACATTTAATAGTTTTATTTTACTAATACTAACACATATACTATACATACATATATACATACAAAAATTATATATGGGGTGGGGGTGGGGGTGGGGTGAGGGGGGCAGCAGCCCCCCACCCCCCTTTGAATTGGCTCCGTCCCTGGTTAGAATAAACTGTCTTGATTTTTGTTATAGTATTTTTAAAACTTTTATTCCTATTATAGGATCATACATAACCAAACATCATTCCAATTCCACCCTACTACCAAACATGTAAAATACTTTTACCAAAATACAATATTAAAATTTGGATTAATGATTAATCTCAGAGTAGTGGTGATCAATCACATACTTAATACAAAATAATAATAATAATAATAATAATAATAATAATAATAATAATAATAATAATAACCCAAAAATTTTAATTTATTGTGATGACAAGTCAAGTCATTATTAAATTTGGATAAAAATATATGTAAAAGCTCAATAATGTCAGACTATTTTTTTTTTTCACGAATGCTACTGACTCTATTACAATGTAGAGTTCAAACACTTTCACTGAGGCTCAAACTCAAAACCTCCCATATGAGAGTCTAACTCAAGTGCCATTAGACCACAAGGTCTTGATATATCATACTATTGATAACTTGTTGAATATGTAAGATGATAACTCAATTGTTCTTTTTACAAATTTAAGATAATAGAAATATAGAATGAACATTTCTTCAATAAAAATTCAATTGCGTTATCCACTCGATTTAGAGACTTATTAATCAATTTACTTTTTAAATATTTATACTCAACAATAATGATTTAAATGCTCCCCGATGTTTGAATTGCTTGAGGACCAATTTTATTTCTTGATGATAGAAATTGAATATTTTGATCGAGTAAATAATTCCCACAAGTTACCCCTTATTTGGTTGGTTTTAAATTTTTAACTAAGTTTAAATAAACAGAGGATTGTCAAGTACCTTGTGTTCAGATGGTATGTAGTGACCTCTTTCATATAGGAGGTCATGAGATTGAGCCTCAGTAAAAGCGTTGTATGAATTAATTAATATTAATTAATATGTAAACAATAGGGATAAGGGCCTTTGATGATTACGGAGTATGTAAATAATAAGGATAAGGGCCTTTGATGATTGCGGAGTATAATTAATATTAATTAATATATAAATAATAGGGATAAGGGACTTCAAATGGGAGGTCTCAGGTTCTGTGTGGGAGTATTGTCTCTTTGTATTTGAGAAAGTATGTATGAACATATACTACTACATAGAGTCAATAGCATTCAAAAAAACTCTTTGTATTTGAGAAAGTATGTATGAACATATACTACTACATAGAGTCAATAGCATTCAAAAAAAAAAAGGATAAGGGCCAAATAGACCACACTTCATCTTTCTACTTTTATGCAATTCAGTTAATTAACATGTTACATTAAGGGTGTGTTTGGAAACTCGGAAAATGACTTCTGGAAAATATTTTCCGAGTTTTCAGTGTTTGGATGCTGTAGGAAAATACAGTCAACGGAAAACATTTTTCGTTGACTAGGGAAAATGTAGGCATTTTTGTGGAAAATGACTTTGGCGTAAGTCATTTTCCGCCAACACTCAAAACACGATTGTCTTTGTTGCCTTCTATTCCTCAGTTTTCATCAATTCTTATATTTTCCATAATGCAACCAAACACAGGAAATGAAAATATTTTCTGAAAAATAAGTCATTTTCTGAAAAACATTTTTCAAAAGTTATTTTCCTACTTTCCAAACGGACCCTTAAGTCACAGGTAAATTTCTTTTATGCACTTTTATGCAATTAGTCACATGTTGCAAAAAGATGTGCCTACAATTTAGCAAGGAGATTAGTCACTGTGTCCGACAGTGAAAATCCTGGGTATACCAAAAAAAAATCTTTTTTTTAAAAAAAAATTATAAATTAATTAAAATAAAAAAATATTTTTAATTCAAATAAATTAATAAATTAAAAAAAAAAAAACAAAAAAAAAAAAAAAAAAACGTTCGGCATTAGCCCTGAAACTTGAAAGCTTGTTAACTTCAAGCCCCTGATGGTAATGAGAGCTTCTTCTTGTCACCTTCGGCGGCGCCCTTCCGCGTCTACTTTTACATGCCTTCGGCAACGCAGTCGATTGACTTTTCTGGGGCTATAGACTGACGACGAGGAAGATATGCGACTGCGCGTTCCACGTCGGTGCATGAGGTGGCCACCGGAGCCAATGAGCAACTGAGCCGCCCGGTCTGCGGAGTAGTTCAGGGCTCCAACTCTAATTGGTTGCCAGTTGAAGAAGATAAGATGGGGAAGAAGCTAAGACCCTGCAGGTACTTCTTTAGGTGTTTATCGCCGACGAGCTTTACCGCAGGGTTTCCTTCTAGGTTTATGGCTTACAGATTGTAATTTGCTGAAAGTTGGCGTATACATTTTGTTGCAGAAATGTTGTTGAATCTAAGATCCAAAACGTTCAGTTTTAGGAGGCGGAAAAGCCAGCCATTTGTTTTTTGTTTTTGTTTTTTTTTTTAAATCAATTTTACCTTCTATTACCTTATGTTTACTTGCAAATTGAGCTAATTGCACAAATTTAAAAAATTGTGGACTTAATTGTATACAAGTGAAGAGATTAAGGGCTTAATTGGAGTTTTTGTTAGTTTATGAGACTAATTGTACTTTGACTTATAATTAAAGAGCATATTTGATCCTTATTCATAAATACTAGTGTTTTCTATGCACGATGCGCAAAAACATATGTCCAATATTTATATTTTAAAAACAAACTAACAAATTTTTATTAATTAAAATCTAAATGAAATAAAATTTATTTATTATATTAATTAATCCAATATATAGTGTCTATAAATATTATTACCATTAAAGGATATAAGAAAAGATACGGTGATGCATATGTATGGTAAAAGTAATAGAAAAGATAACGAAAGTTATAATGGTAAGAGTAATTTTGTCCAAAATATTGTATAGTATAACTCTAAAAGCAGAATCTACAAAACGATTAGCACTAAAGATATGGACATAATTAAGAATATAAATTTGATTGAGACTTATTATGTTTTTAGGATATGACTAAGGGTAAATAATAAGTGGCTTTCATAGTTTTGACTTTTACATATTCCTTGTTTAATGACCACCTTAGGCTAATTAAGTGACTTTCATGGTTTTGACTTTTACATATTCGTTGGTTTTTTTTTTCTTTGAAAGACATTCCTTGTTTTATGACCACCTTATTAGGTTAAGTGGCTTTTATAGTTTTGACTTTTACATATTCCTTGTTTTATGACCCGCATATCAACATGTTGCTTATTTAGTGCAAGATAAGTAAAGTGTATCATGACATAACTCTCTAAATATTAAAACCATTTCAAAATCGGCCAATTGGAGAAGGATAACACTTGTGTGAGATCGTTTCACGGGTTTGAATCTTTGAGATGGGTCAGATTTTTAATTAAGGGATCAGATCTTTAACCTTATTAATCAAAGATGGCAAATTATATCGTGCATCACGGTGCATAATGGATTATGCACCGAGCTTCTAAATGACGTCGTTTTGTTTAATGAAAAGAAACGGAACCCGTTTCGCGTCGTTCCGCACCGTTTCACAAAAAGTAACTCTGTTATTCAGTTTCATTTTGTATACACTGCAGTTTCATTTCAAAACAACTCTAGTTTCATTTCAACACAACTACAGTTTCATTCGATATTTATACACTCAAATATGTGAAAATGTTATTTTATTTTATTTTATATACACTATAGTTTCATACTTTCATTAAAACACAACTAAATTATCATTTCGATATAACTACAGTTTCATTGCACAATACACTAAAATATGTGAAATGTTATTCAGTTTCATTTTATATGCACTGCAGTTTCATTTCAACACAACTACAGTTTCATTTCAACACAATTACAGTTTCATTTGATAATATAAAAATTATACGTGTGGCAGTGTCAGTTTAGATACACTGTAGTTTCAGTTGGTAATTAATACACCAAACATGCACGCTCCGTTAATTGTAACGATGATAATTCAAATTGTATAATAATAATAACAATAATTATTAATAACACTCACAGTAACTACGCCATTTTTGGACCGCGGTCCACAGTATAATTATTGATCAAAGATCTAATCCGTCTCACGGATTGAGACTCGTGAGACGGTCTCACAGAAGTTTTTGCCATTGAATAAAGACTAAGTATAAGCATATGCAATCAAGCCTCGTTAATTTCGTATCTAAGTTATGTAATTTATAATGTATTTTATTATAACACTAGATAAAATGATATATATTTTTTTATTTTTTAAAAGAGAAAGTAAATTAATGGATTAGCGGATCTAATCATGTCATGTCGTGTCAATCTGTGTATATTGATATCGTAACATGTCAAGCGGTTATGATTCATGTTTGTATATGTAATTTTGACCTATTAAGCTTAATGATTTGTGTTGGTATACGGGTTAAACCCCTTATTATCCCATGTTACATGACACAAAAACGAAAATGGAATCCGAATTGTCATGTCTACCAATTGATCCTATAATTTGACTAATTACCTAGAGCAACTTGCACGGGCAGACTACCACCTTGTTTGAAATGACAGTCAATTAGTTCGGCCGACCATCTTAACCTCTCAACTAGGGCTTGCTACGTAGATGCACTTGGTGTTGGTCATTATAGCCCCAACCAACTTGTCGTAATTTAAATAAAATAATATGTTCCGCTTAAAAATTCCCCAGTTGGTTGGATGAATGAAAATTGTAAGAACAGATGAAGTGATGAATCTGCTAAATGCAGAAAGAAATCAGAAACCAACGAGCAAAGCCCATATTGTATAGTTAGTACTAATTTGTTGTATATAATGTATGTCACACACTCACACCCACAGAGACACACAACCTTTCTTCTCTGTTGTCTCTTTCCTTCTAGAAGGCCGGTTCTTATCAACCTTTTCTCTTTGTTGTTAGCTTTTATATATATATATATATATATATATATATATATATATATATATATATATATATATATATATATATATATATATATATATATATATATATATATGGAGTGGTTCTGGTGCGAAGATGCTTACCGGTGAAAGATGGGATTAGATTTGAGACGTTGATAAATTTAGATCAACAGTTCAAATCAATGAATATTTTTTAATTTTTTTTTAAATGCTTTGTTTAGGTTGTGTTTTGGGGGTGAGATAAGAGCCATTGATTTTGCCAAAATCAACATCTAGGATTAACCATGATTAAAAAAACGTGGTGGCAATTTGTTTTTTTTTTTTTTTTTTTTTTTCATCTAGGTCAAATTTAATGTGTGTGGTTTTTCTTCTTAACGTGCGTCGTTTTCCTTCTTAAGGTGCATGGTTTTTTTACTCAAGATGCGTTGTTTTTGTGCTGTGTGCTTAAGGTGTGTTAGTTGTTGAAACTTAAATGCGTTTTTTTATGGTAATGTAGAGTTTTACGACAACTGTTGTTTTGCGATACTATCATTCCCATGGTTTTGATGCATGGTTGCTCATATCAGTTGTACACGTAAACCTGTATGCGTGCACACCAAAGATCTGATGCATAGTTGCTCAGTTGCACTCGTAAATCTGTACGCGTGCACACTATGGTCCTGATGCACAGTTGATCAGTTGCACAGGTAAAACTAAACATATGCACACCATATTTCTGATGCACAATTGTTGACTTGCACAAGTAAAACTAAACGCATGCACATCATGCTTCTGATGCATAATTACTGAGAATACCCTCTCCAAATTTATGAGAATGTTCGTAAAGTTCTAATTGGTAGCATGCTTAAAACAAACATGCACATTTGCTCAGTTGCACACGTAGAATTCTACGAGTGCACACCATGGGATGGACACGATTGCACAAAAACTAAATAACAAGGCAATGCACACTAGAAAAAGGGAATTGCACAGAAAACCAAAACCCAAACCAAGGGGTTTGAAAACCCACGGCAACACCGGACCAACGCCAATACGCTGCCACCCCCGCCCTCAGTAACACCGGACCCAATACGGTGATTTTTGTTCTCCTTGTCAGCCGAAACTCATCGAAAATAGGATAAAATCCCTCGCCAATAGTCACCGTTTAAAAGAGAGCAACCAAAAACAAAAAAGAACCCAAGTGCAAGGAAGACGCCCACAACCCCCCTCCCCCCGGCGACAACCGTTGATCGACGCCGAATAGACGGAATACTCGACACCAGAAATAGAGAAAAAAAAAAAAAAAAAACGACCCTCGACTAGCATCGGCGACCTTCGTGCTCCGGCGGCGTCTCTGAGTCGTTGGTGCGTCGGCCATTGTAGTGGGGGAAAAATGCGCCACCGAGAGGCTTAAATCAATGCCTACCCCTACATCAACCCCAATTCTAGGGTGTGTTTCATCTCAACACACGATCCTACAAACCTTGTTTAATTTTTATCATTTTTTGTTTTCACTTTCCTTCTAAAAGATTTGAGATTGAATAATATTTGATTTAAATCAAATAATATACTTCTTTTTTTATTTTTTGAAAAATCAAATAATATACTAAATACTATTATTATGTGAATTAATTAATTAATTTTTTTGAAAGGAATTAATTATTTATTTAATATAGTAAGACTTTAGGTAGATTATTATGCAAAAAATTGAGTGAATTTAATAGTGTATAGCTTTTAATTGCAAAAACAGAGGATCCCCTAGTTTGCAGGATGAACGGAAAGTGAAAGAAAAAAAAAAATGATGAATCTGCTAAATGCAGAAACCATGGATGAAAGCCCACATACAACCTCTTTTTGTTGTCCCTTTCTTTTTGGACAACGAAAGATACTTGCAATCAATATCTGAAGATATAAATTAAGTAAATTCATTTTTTGATACTAGCCATCAAAGAATTACAATGAGGTAAATTAACATAGATTGTCATAGTTGATTGATTTGAACTAAGAAGTTCAGTAAGTCACTCTAATTAAAAATCGAACTTAAAACATTGTGGTTATCTAATTGAGTTGTCCTATGATCTATTGTCCCTTTTCTTCTTTAGAACACTGGTTTCTTATTTATTTTTATTTTTTTGTATTATTATTATTATTATTATTATTATTATTGGGGGATGGGGTAGGGGATGAATAAGGAAATCTGCAATCATTGTTCAAGTGTGTGCACTAAGTAAACGTTACTTCATCTTGTGATCCTAGTTGATAAAGCACGGTAAAGAGATAAACTAATCTGTTGGATCAACTCAAATCAAGAAAGTCAATAGACTGTTTTATTAAGATTCGAACTTGAATATTTGTAGTTTTGCAAATCACTTGGATGAGATTGTCATCTATTGTACTCGTGAGTATGCACTATGTACTAAGTAAATTTTGTCTTTTAATTTTAATTGATAAAGAATCATAAAAAAAAATAATAAAAATAAAAAAAAATAATAATAATAAAACAGCATAAGTTATAAATCTTTTTTACAAATTAAGTTTAGAATAAGCTAACCAGAGTTATATTCTGTTGTCCCTTTCCTGCTTTAGAACACTGGTTTCTAGCTATCCACTCTTATCTTCTTAGCTATATATTGGAGTATTAAATAAGCTTTAGCGCGGCGCTGCAAAAACAAAATACTATGGTCTGTTCCATTTCAACAAACGACCCCACAAACCATATATTATCACTTGTTCTTTTCTTGGCTTTCCTAGCTAGCTTCTAGAAACAACGTAACCCTTTATATCTTCTTTATTTAACCCTCCCATTTGTGATTTGTCCTTGAAGAATTCATCAAATTCCACTTTCTTCCCAATACCCAATTCTATACGTACCATTCTGATCTCCTTTAATTTCTTCTTTCATCAAACATATATGGATCTTCATCTTCTTCCGGGTCTTCCTAATGATATGGGCCTCGAGTGTCTTATTCGGCTTCCATACCGGAATCTCTCTGCCGTTAACTCTGTTTGCCCAGGTTGGAAGCTTCAGATTCAGCTTCCGGAGTTTTGGAGACAAAGAAAAGCTGCGGGCTTTGCTCGCCGGGTTATTGCCATGGCGCAAGCTCGGGTCGAACCCACCCGGGAATCGGCGTCTATCAAGTATACTAATACTGCCACTCCTCTTTATCGGATGACGGTTTTTGAGCCGGAAACCGGCGACTGGGCCCAGCTGCCGCCGCTTCCTGGGTTCACAAATGGGTTGCCTATGTTCTGTCGGGTTGTCGGGGTCGGGTTGAACCTGGTGGTTATGGGCGGCTGGAATCCGGTTACTTGGGAGGTGTCCAAAGCCGTTTTCGTTTATAACTTCGTCTACGCCACGTGGCGGCGCGGCACGGACATGCCCGGTTGCCGGAGATCTTTCTTCGCCTGCGCCTCCGATCAGAACCGGACGGTGTTCGTCGCCGGTGGACATGACGAGGAGAAGAATGCGCTGAGGTCAGCGATGGCCTATGATGTGGCCGGAGACCGGTGGGTCCCACTGCCTGACATGGCAATGGAGCGCGATGAGTGTAAAGGCAGCTTCCACCGTCGCATGTTCCACGTCATCGGAGGCTATGAGACTAAAATGCAAGGTAGATTTGGAGCAAGCGCCGAGGCATTCGATGTTTCTACGTGGCAGTGGGACGTGGTGCAAGAGGACTTCTTGGACACTGCCACCTGTCCACGAACTTGCGTGGACCATGATGACATCAACGGGTATTTGTACATGTGTCGAGATAACAACGTGGTTAAACAAACAAATTCGTCATGGCAAGTTGTGACTCAACTTCCAGCGGATGTTTCCAACGTGGCATATGTGACGACAGCCTGGCAAGGTAAGATGATGGTGATTGGCTCATCAAAATTCAGTGAGCCCCACAAGGCGTTTATTTTGGATTTAAATACTTACACGTGGACCAACGTCAACATGCCGGAAAACTTCTCCGGCCATGTCCAATCCGGATGTTGCTTGGAAATATAGAGTTCAACGCTGAAAATGAAAAAGGTTGTAAATATTGTATAGTATTGAATCGTCAATTTTGGTTCATGATACATATGCACTATTTACTATATAGAGCATTATTTTATCCATTTTAATTTGAATCGGTTTGGGTACTAATAATATATTTTGAATCTATAGTGATTGTAAATTTTGTTCGTCATTTTAATATTAAAAAAATAATAAAAAATTTTGAGTGAATTTTTTAACTTTCCATGCTTAAATTAGGTTAATTTTGGTGAGGGTGAAAGGATTATCAATTTGTAATATAGGTATCAAGTTGAAGAAAATTGGATATTACTTGTTTAAAGTAATAACTAATTACGGAGTTTATGATAATAGGACAGGTTAGCTGTCGCATTCCGGCGGGCAGCGGCAGTGTGTACCCTTTGCTGCCAAGGAAGTGATTTCTGACAATGATCCCACATTTTGTTGGGTTACATTTTTATTTGGGTGTGACTAAGCCTTCATAAAAATTAAAGTAGCAATTAGGGTGTAGCTTGGATGGATATTGAATTAATTTAGTTTTTGATTATAATGATTTTTTTTATTTAGTCATAAATAATTTTTTATGTTTAATTATTAGGTCATCAATTTTGATGATTTTATTCAATTGAGTCATCTATTAAGATAGCTTGATAATTTCATCTTTATTATTACATAATTTAGTCATCGATTATAATAATTTTATCCAAATTAATTTTTGATTATGGTGATTTTACTCAATTTACTTCTCGATTTAGTCCTTAATTTTAACAGTTGAGAACTCAATTGAGTAAAATTATCAAAGTGGAGGACTTAATTATACACAAAATATTATTTAGGACTAAATTGAGTATTGACATAACTCCATGTATATTCAACTTCAACCATGTACTCACCCAAATACAAGGATTTTTTAAAGAGAGAGTGAGTGATGAAGTTATGATATTGTGCAAACTCATTTGGGAATTGAGATGTTTGTAAGGATGCACATAGATTATAAGACTTTGTCCATTCCTGTAAATGGTGAAAGATTACAAGATCACATATGACATTGCATGTCTTATTATTATTATTATTATTATTATTATTATTATTATTATTATTATTAATGGACAGCTTGAAATGGCAACGAATGGTCATATCTTTCAAGCTGCTTCATGGGCTAAGTAATGTTCTTAGAGCATCCGCATCAATTAGGAAGAATTGGGGGAGAATGTAAGAGTGATTAGGAAAGAGAATGTGGGAGGGGAGAGAAAAAAAAAAAAAAAAGAAAAAAAAATCAAAACTGAAATTTTTAAAATAAAAATTGAATGTAAACCGTCAGGCGTGCTGACTGCGTCTCCGGGTGCGTGCATCGCACGTGCCCGGCTTTAACCTCCTTCTGCGCGAAACGCGCTTAGCAGCGCTGGTCCTTTTTCTTTTTTTTTTTGGCCATTATCTTGACATTTGGAAGAGAATTATTTTTGACATTATCTTTGCTTCCCATATGTTGAAGTGCATATTAGTGTACTAATATCTCCATATTATGCTTTGATGGGATGCTCTTAGAAGATAGCAATCTCCTGAAATAAGCATTGATATTTTGTGCTTATTATCTTATTTATTTACCATTTCCCAGCAAGAATTAGGCTGTCAATATTTCCTGGAAGCGGTCTATGGCCGTTTACCTTATACAGCCATTGGCTGTAGTAGGCTTCTTCTTCTTCTTCTTCTTCTTTTTTTAATAAAAAGCTCTAAAAAAATTTTTATTTTAAAATGACACGTACCAACTTGAGAATGACTAACTTGTTGAACTGGTCACTGTTTTATCGGATTAAGGGATTTAAATGAAGCTTCTTTTTTTAGTTAGGAGATCTAATTGCACTATCCGGTTGACTTAGGAGGCCAATTTGACCTTTTTTCTAAATGATGATAATACTAGAACCAACATAAAATATTATGAGAAAAGAACTAAAAATGAGATGACATTTATAAATCTATAACCAAAAATAAAATTAAATCTTATCCTATCCTATCCTATATATAATAAAGTCATATGGTCTTGTGATAATCAACATTTAATTTTCACAAGACCATAATAATATTGTTAATTATAATAACAATAACAATAATAATAATAATAATTGCAATAATAATAATGATAATAATTTCCACTGACAGTTTCTAATATATATATATATATATATATATATATATATATATATATATATATATATATATAAACAAATAAATAAATATACATTATTTTTATATTGAAAGTACCTTACATACATATATAATGTACCCTTAGTATATTTAAAATATACTTTTTATTGCATGCAACCCCAAAGTTCATAAGTTTGAAATTAATATATGGCATAGCTAGGCGGCCTAATATTTAAGATTGTTGATGTGCATATTGAGAACTACGGAGACAAAGATGCGTTATTCGTGGATTCATCGGATACTGTCCAACAACACTCTCCAACTTAATTGACGTGAAGTAGGCTAAACATTAAGATTATATTCTCGAATTA
The DNA here is from genome assembly GCF_001879475.1 of Ipomoea nil. NCBI lineage: Eukaryota > Viridiplantae > Streptophyta > Magnoliopsida > Solanales > Convolvulaceae > Ipomoea > Ipomoea nil. The sequence continues at coordinate 1,690,534 of NW_017616630.1, forward strand.
TTAGTTCTCATCTTTTATTGGTTACACACTTAATTCGATAGTATTTGGAAGAAAAAATCAATGTTCGAACTAAGATTGTGATTTTGGTCTTTAAAGGTCAATTGTATGTTGCTACATCTAGAGTTAGAAATCTCAAAGGTCTAAAAATTTTGATCCGTGGTGACTCTAAACTTGTAATTCAATTACTATTATAGTTTAATAAATTCTTAAAAATTTGTAATATTAAATACTATGTACTAAATTTTTAATATAGTTTAAGATTTGTAGTAATCACCCACCTTAAATATTATTTTAATTGTAAATATATTTATGTTCATAATTTTATTATAGGAATTCACACATAATAATTATTAAATAACAAAAATTTTATATATGAATAAACCTCATATAGGGTATATTTTTATAACATATTTTTCGTGCATCGCACGGGACAAATACTAGTTATTTTCAATGTTGCAAAAATCGCGCCTAGGCGCCATTGCGCCGCCGCGAAGAAGGCCGAAATCGGCCATCTCCGCGGCCGGCCGCCTAGCCGGTTGAACCGGCGCTTTTATTTATTTATTTATTTTTTTTAAATGTCGGAAAACTTTCGGAAGGCATAACTTTTGACTCGGTTGTCCGATTTGGACAATTTTTTTTTCAAATCGCGTATTTTTCGAGATCTATACACTGCAAACAGCCAAAGGCGGTTTGGTCCACTAATTTCTCAACATTAGTTATTTTAATATAATATTGTTGAATGAGATTGCAAGCTTTCAAATAAATGATAGCTTGCCTTCTAGCAATATGTGATAGCTTTTGGTGAGATATTTTGACTTTTGGACTTGTATAACTTTATATATTATTATTAGCAAATTATATTTTAGAAATGAGTTATTAACATTTTATAAATGTAGAAAAAAAATTGTAAATATTATAATATTACAGTAGTGTCTATTTTTGAAAGTAAAAAATTGCATGGATATTGCATACTAATACGGAGTTCTAAATAATTTGTATTTATGATAGTAGGAGAGAGAATAGTTGGTAGTAGGTGCATGATGATGGAACATGTCCTGCCTTCTTTTCAATTAATAGTCATGTTAAAAAAGTTAATGAGTTTTAACTTTTTGTATACTTGTGTACAAACACACTTAAAATTAAGTTGGTCATTAAAAATGCAGGTTCTCCAAACTTTACTAGTTCTCTTTAACTGTTTTAGTATGATGGTTATTTATTTTTTTTTTTTCAATTAACTCGAGAAACCTGTAACTACTAGTCCACTACTTGAGATTGTGCATTGGGTACACCCCGCATTGTAACCCTAATTGGCAAAGGACTACAAAGAGATATACCAACCTAAGTTATCCATAGCTGATAGACTCAAACTAAAAAGATACAAAAGCTAGAGGACTAACTTTACTATGAATGAGTACATATTCCTGAACATAATAAGAAGAAACCTGATAGACTTAGGATGTTAAGAGAGGGAAATGCATGGTTATTACACCAAGCCTCAGCATCAAATTCTGTCCAAACACACCAAGGCATGTGCCCCAATGATTTGCACAAACTCCTCATTCTAATGTTGGGGAAAAAAAAAAAATCATTCTAAAAGCTATTATTTAATCCTCATGCAGTCATACAGCACTTGTCCAAATCTCTTGTACATGTGCTTCTTTAAGTACATACTCTCTACCTTCTTTTTCCCATTGCTTCCTAACCGCTGTCTCACCGATGGGTTCTCCAGCAAATACTGAAGATCTTGGGCGAGCACCTGAGCTCCAGGCCGTCCCAAGGGGTGAAGAAGACCACTTACATTGTGTTCGACAATCTCTTTTGTGCCTCCTGCATCTGTTCCCAACACCTGCATCCCAAATATACATACAACAAACATCAAATTCCTGCGGGCAACAATATAATCTTGCATCTACATTGGGCCACTTCAATTCACTTTCCAACTTCCAAATTCTGACTTTCTAGAGAGTGAGACTCACATGCTATATCTATGTACTTACTTTCCTATTCTTTTAGTGCACATACACAAAATCACTAAGGAAAAATTCAAATATAATAAATATTTAAGCAACCATCTATTATCACTTCCACTTCCTATATAGTTCAAGTTTTCAACTGATAGGCGTAACTATAATAGAAACTCAGTTAGTTAACAAGGTCATCAACATTATAAACACAATAGATCAATATCAATAATATATCATTGGTAGGCAAGCTGCAAGCATGTATCTGTTGAAGATTATATATAAGCTAGTCGAGACAATATAGAAGAAATCTGTATCTTACTGGAAGACCAAATGCCATAGCTTCAATTGTTACTCTCCCAAAAGTTTCGCCGAGTCCCTGCCAGACAATTGCCATTATATTGCTTTAAGTACCAGCCAGTAAAATCTCAATGATATGATACACAAACATTGGCTCACATAGACAAGCATGATAATGAATTTCAATAGAGAAAATGATTTAAAAGCAAGATATGCATATACAGTTGTGCTTACAAGCATAAAACAAAATCTTAACTCACTTGCATCCTAGCTCTGGATAAGTCATTCAAATAAATGTTTACACACAAAACTCTTGTAACTTCATTCACATGATCTAGCACAACTATCTATATAATATACATCAGAAATTAAGAAACCATGGAGCCATTTCTTGATTTTGAAGTGTACCAAATAATGCAGAGTAGTTTAATTAACCACCATGGGATTTCTAAGTGTATGAAGTTATAAAGAAGCATTACCTGCGAATTCATTACATATACATCTGCTGCAGCATACAGAGAAGCAACACGAGTAGTTGCTGGAGTCCATAGCACTGAGTTTGACAAGTTTGCATGTTGAGAAAGAAACCTGAGAAGTGTTTTGACATAGGGCACCTTATTGCTCTTAGATCCTACTGACCCGATAAGAATCTTAAGTTTCTGTCTTTGCTTTCCTTCAGTCTTGGACAAAAGCCTCCTACTATTGGCACTTGTATCAACACTCTTTCTTTGAGCATCATGCTTGCTTGTGAATAGGTCACCAGGGCTAAATTTTGCCCTTTTTAGAGAAGATTTATTTAAATTTTCACTAAATTGTTTCCGATTATGAAGCAATGCTCTTTTAAGATAATCTTGATCTTTTAACGCAGAAGTACTTAAAGGAAGTCCTTGTTCAATTATCAACCGTGCTGACTCAAGAAGTAAAAGTTGACCTTTTCCAGGATTTACACTACTCAAGGACATAACAAGCATATCATTATCTGATAATCCCATTTCATTTCTGACAAAATTTCTCAATAAGTTTCGCTTTTCTAGCATCTTCTCGGTGCTGAAGAGGGGAGTATTCAGAGAGCATGCAATGCCTGCTGGGAAAGCAAGTTCATCACTAACAGAAAGTGGAATAAGTGCAGGCTGAGATTTCAATTTGATGTGTTCTTCCTCACACCAGGCTAGCCACTGTTTAGATTGTAATTCAGATAGAAAAATAAGTTTCTTCACCCGATTGAAGGCTATTTTTGACCGATCAAAGTACTCCCTTCTGTTTTCCATGATCCACCAAGCAATTTGACTTGCACCAAGCACAGTCCGTGATGCATATCGTTCTGGAAACCGTGATATCATCAGCCATTTATCAACAGAATAACACATGGGAAAAACAAGCACATATAAATTTAATATCATTATATCCAGGACTCAAATGTGAAAATGGCTATAAGACAGTTTTGAGTAGAGTAAGAGAAGTACACTGAAAGACACTAAGATAATCAAAATTCATCATTGTATAACAGCCATATGAGCATATCGCATGATTGAAGAATACAGGTTCATTCTGTGGAGTAGGTAAATTCACATAGATGTGTCCCATTTATATAATTCATAAAGCATTTATAAATAATATGTGAAAATACCCTTCAAACATCTCTTGGTTGTAAGTAACTTAAGACAAGCTCAAGCAGAGAAAAAGTTTATAAGTTAAAGTTCTACACACCTCTATTAAAGTTCACAACAAATTCAATTAATAGGATGCACTAACAACTAGAAAGTATTTAACTTATATTTTCGGCAAACATATAAGTCCAGATAAGTATGGCATAATACTTCTAACATATGGAGACAATTGCATCACTGCTACTGCAGATGGTAAAGTATTTCTTTTTTGGGGTTTAGAGGGGTCTCAGGTAGGGTGAGGGATATGGTTTATTTGCCAATACCAGAAGCCAGAAGCATGTAATTGTCACATATGCTCTAACAAATATTGCAATTTTTCCTTACACAAATTTTGACATTATCAATTATAGTAGCTAAGTTTTGACATTACATAAACAATATAAACAAAATCACTTACCAATCCATGATGCACAAACAGCAGAGCCTGCGATTATAAGGTCTGCCTTCATCGCTGTCTTGAAGCTGATGTCTGTCTTATCGTCAAGCACTTTGATCTTTCTTCTAGTTAGCACAGGCATCAAACCCCCTCTTTTGCTAAGAGGCACAACATAAACTGTGGCACCACAGCTCAAAAGTTCTGTTGCCAATTCTAACATGGCAAGGGGAGCTCCAGTCATAGAAAGCTCATGGAATATCAACACAAACTTTCTAGACCAAACAAGGCGTGCAAACTGACCCTTCCTGTCACAGGTACCAGACCTCTTTTCAGGGCTCCACCCAAATATGCCGTCCTCTAATGAACCAAATGGACCAACAAGCATGCCATAGGTGGTGTTTTGTTTTGGTATCTCCTCTTCCTGCAAATTACCACTATCCCTGACTTCAACTGCCACCTTCTGTTTGCCACGTTTCTTCTTACGTGAAGCACGCTTTGGTTTACTTCCCTTCTTTGAAGCTGCATTTCTATCAGATGAATTACTATTTCCTTTTGCAGATAAATCCAGATCTAGATCCTTTGAACTGGAGTGGTTATTCTTAACCTCAACTTTAACAGACAAAGAATCTACATTTGCAATCACATCATGTCGATTCTTGGGCTCTGGCTGGGAATCTACAGCACTTGAGTTACGATCATAACCACCAAATATACTCTCCTTGTTATCCCCATGAGCCCACCTTGACTGGACATAAAATCCACCATAGGCCCAAAGGGTAATTAAAAGCAACCAAAGGACAATTCTGTTGCTTCTGAAACACTGGAAATTAATGCCACTACTCCTAGCTTCTCTGTGTGGAGTACGCCCAGAGCTCAACCGCTTAAAGGAAGGGGATCCCCTTGGAGTTGATCTCCCAGACAATGTGGATTTCAGTGCACCAGCACCAGTGCCTGTCCTCAAGGACGACAGTCTTAATGCATTCCCATCCTCCATCAATGTGATCTACTACAATTTCCAAATGTTCATGGCTCAAACTTCTCACAAATTATGTACCAGATAATTTTTCTAAAGGTTCAATTAACGGCGTATACATCAAAATGCTATAACAACAGTGCATCAAATACTTTATCTAACACCAATCCCTGAAAACAAATAAGTGCGACCATGCGTCATCCAACTGTCATAAATCATTATTAAAAAATAAAAAGAGAGACATCAAAACTGATAAAGTAAAAAGTAAGTCCAAATGACGATAAAGAAACGTAATGTATTTCAGTCGGCTTTTTCGTCCTGTCCCCACATTATTTGGAAACTAGTTTGTTTACTCTCTTTGACTCAGAATATCAAGAAATAAAAGCATAAATATTAAACACATCAAGAAGAATTCCCGAGGAACGCAACACTCAAATCGTAGGCATAAATCTACGGAGAACGAAACAAATGTTTTTCAAGTTCCATAATCGTAAAAGTGAAAGAAAGGATTCAAAAACCTAAAACTTACAAGAAGGATCAAATGATTGAGCTAAGATCAAGTTGGGCGGAGAGCAGCTGCTATGGAGCTGAAGCCAAACGAAAACTGTGTGTAACCGACTCGATCTCTGAGAAGAACTCAACTTGAAGATCAATGGCAGTAAAATCTCTGAGAAGAACTGCCAGGCTGCAATACACTATTGAGAGAGAGAGAGAAAGAGAGGGAGGCGTGTTCCAAGTCAGAAGAAAATCGAAGAAGAAGAGTTGAACGATCGCACGTGCGAAGCAGGTGTATGTGTGTAATGAGGGAACAATTCTACCTGCTTTCTTTCCCCATCTAAAAAAATTTCTATTAAAAAAAACAGGTGTTTAGAAAATTTTATTTTTTTGTATCAAATTTTATAAAGAATAATGTTATTTTTTAGATTTTGTTCACATCTTCTTGATGTGATAATAAATTTGTTTTGGTCAATCCCACCCAATGTTAAAAAAAAAAATAAAAAAATTATTATCCCATAAATATCATGGTATGATTTTTGGCAATACATTCTTCATTGTATATGGCTTTCTTAATATAATTTATCTCTATTATTTGATTTACAAACTATTACATTTAATTTACTTAATGCATATAATTTACCTAATACACAAGGAAAAAAAAACTACTTACTAATCAAATATAAAAGAACCAAACAATACAACTTTTTTAGATTCTATTTATATATATATATATATATATATATAATAAACAAATAAATTTCTTTCTCAAATACACGCGTATACAATCCAAAATCAATCCACTGAACTAACAAGTGGGACAAAGTGTAAAAAGAAAGTATGTCATGTTACATGTTGCCAATTTTAACCTATAAAATAACTACTAGTGAATATAGAATTTTATTAAAATAATTCACTGCTCTAATCATTCAAATCACTCTGGCAAGTCGCAAGCGAATATATAATTCAATTAAAATAATTAAATACTCTTAACCATGTTTTATATTCGTATACTACCATTTCACCAACCTTTGCAGCAAATGACAACTAATAACAGGCTTGGGGATAATAAAATTATCATCATCATTATTATTATTATTATTATTACTAATGCAAAATACAAATCTGACCAAAAGCAGTGTTTCCATCAAGTAAATGTAAAATACACAAGGCAGCATCCTCCTCAAAAGGGTAACATTATCCACGGAATTTTGACGCAAACCAGATTTGTAAACAAAACCATATACTGGAAATATATGAACTTAGCATAACATACTTCTGCTACATAATGCCTCTTGTTCTTTGCCATTATTTATCATCTTCTAGAAGTCCAGTAACTATTCTCACAAGCCTCATTGAAACAAAAGCAAGCCACAAGAACCTGAAATTGAAAGATTTAGGGAATTTAACTTTAAAAGATGTTGATTGATGCTTAAAGTGCAAGGTCTTCGGGTATCCGAATTATATATACCACATATTGAGTAAAGAACTGCCACCCGTCAAGCTGCAGTGTAGCTCCTGAAGTGAAGCAGCATGAGCAGGCGTTTTGTCATGTAAACCTGGCACACAACGCAACCCAGCAAAGAGTGAGTGCAATGAGAAGATGCCTGGCTAGGGAAAATTTAACAAGGCAAAATCAAAATGGATGATAAACTTTCATTTAAAAAACAAACTCATCATGTTTAACGTGTTAAAAGCACAATGCAGTAACACTTCAAATTCATTCCTCCAATCGACTACGTATTTCAAAGACGGAACACCCCCACCACTCGATAGCATGATTACATTAAAGTAAAAAAGCAAAGTATAGGCAGTGTTATTTTATAAAAATCCATTGACACAAGATCCCAAAAGATTTCAAGTAGCTAAGCTCTCCACTACACAGCGGGAGATAGCACCTTTGCTCTTCTACTCACCCCATATGCCAACTTTCCCTTCTACTCTGGTATGCTTGTTTTATTCAATTTGATTTTATATGTGATCTCCACGAAGCAGCAGCATTTATCCTAACATACAGGTTTCTGTACTACCAAGTAAAGAAAAATGGAGAGAGATGTCTCTAGCATACCAGAAGTAAAGCAGAACATAAAAAATTATAGCCAGTACCAGAGCAAAGTGATTACCTAAGGTAAGGCAGAATACATGAGAGCCCCAGGTTCTCCAGATCTACAAATGGAGAAGGGCCCGGGAAAAGGCCTGCAGCACTGAAAGTACCACACAGAATGCAACACCCAACTAAAGATGGAAGATTTTAATTGGATAATTTGATATTAACCGGCTTATTCAAACAGGTTCAACATACACCACTACTTCATTGGTCAAACTTCATCTCTGTATATCTGTACAAAATATGTAAACAATTCAGCATCATTCTCCAATCAAATAAGAAAAGATCCAATAAAACATGGTACAACACTACAAGTTTGAACTTAGAAATTTTTTATAGCACATAGAAAACGTGACGTGATGGTTTCTTTCAGAACTTAAAGAAATGAGGTTTAGACTCACCTGCGAGGATTCTTCTGTCGCTGCCCAAAGTCATCATTTCCAAGTTCTAGAAACGAGAGTATGGATTGAAAAGGTCAGCTTAATGTTGAAAGCAATAACATATTACCACAAGTCTATAAGTAATCAGCATCTCTTACCAGGCTTTTGCGAAGGCTTCCCTTCATTATTAGGTTTGCTGCTATTATTTTCTTTGCTGTGAACAAAATTAAACATTAGACTTCACTTTATATGCTTGCACACCCCACCCACCCTCTAAAAAAAAAGTATATTATGTAGCATGCATGTATTCCAAATCAGTAATCACCAGACCACAAAAATACAGCATGAAAATGGACAGAAATCAGCTATAATAAATCTACTGACCTTGAAGCAGCGGTGAGGGTAGAAATCTGCCCAGATGGACGACCATGATAGGCACCATCAACAGCAATATAGGGTGAGCAATACGTAGCCCCCAATGCTCCAGCAGCACCAGCTAAAACAGGCAACCTGGTAAAGGAAACAGAGTATCTGGTAAACATTTGGGGTACAAAATTCGATAGAAATATAGAAATATCAAATAATAAAATACATAAAGATGACATATTTATGGGCAGAAAATAAAGTCCTTCTGGAAAAGGAAAGAGTTTCTGATAAGACACTTGGTATCTAATAAAGACAGCCATAGGAGTAAGACTAAACTTATAATTTAAATGAATGTAAATATCAGGGACCAAATCTAATGAAACACACAATTCAGCAGAAGATGAACTCAAAATAAGCGGACTCTCAAAGTAACCAAAGAACAAAAGATGATGTGTTTTCAGCCTCTCTAAGCATTTCCAATGACAAAACTTACCAAGTCATCTCGGAACTCCCTAATCCAAGTTGCGGCTGAGCCACATAACCTGGAAATGCCATGCCAACAGCAGGAACTCCAATGCCACCAGGGTGCTGGTTACCAAATTGCATGACTGCATATTCCATTTAGCATTTAGTTCTGTCTCTAAAACATTTAATATCTAAAAATAAAGAGTAACATGCTGTCTACAAGGAAAATATGCTTGTATGTATGAATGCATTTATATTTGATATGTTATGTTTTAGAAACCAAAATGTATAAAAAAAAAAAAAAAAAAAAAAGATAGGAACAATGCAAAGAAGTGCAAAGGTACACTACAACATAACAAAGTAAATCTGTACAGAATTCCATTTCCCAATTCACATGTATATAAATACTCCGTACAAATAAGTTTCATCCCCCTTTATATGCATTAGTGACAAAAGAGGAAGGTGTACCTGGCAAAAAGGCAGGAGTTGCAGAGAAATTCTGGTCACCAGGCCCACTGCCAGTGCTTCCAGGTGTACCCATAACCTGAGCTCCACCATAGACAATTGATCCCCGTCCACTACCTGGCATACTCCCTTTTCCTTTCGCAATCACAGCACTCTTTAGCTTACTAGACTCTGAAGGTGATTCAAGCTCTCCAGGTTCAACAACATTTATAGATTGACCAGTTTTAGGTGGGGAAGAAGCTTGAGATCCAGTACCAGAACGCTGTATAAAATGCTGCCCAGTAGCTTGCAATGAAGGTTGTCCCCGGCTTTGAACAGAATTTCGCTGAGTTGGATGCGAGACCCTGTTGACTTGGCTATTTGGCCCAGTTGGTTGAAAATTCATCTGAGGGAATGTAGTTATTCCTCTTCCTTGGGCCCTTAATGGCTGTGACTGAGTAGAAAATGAGGAACCATGAGTCAACTGCATTGTGGTTGAAGGCTTTCCAGCAATTGAAGAAACTGAATCATCAATGTTAAGTTTGTCCATGGCAACAGAGTCGATGATATTTTTTCCTCGCAACATTGCACCAGGTTGAGCTGCAGAAGAATTCTCCTTCACAAGAGAAGATTGGACATTTCGACTATTTGACCCCGATTGCAAGTCCCTTTCATGTTGTTCTTTGGCGGAAGCAGTTGAGGGATAAAATGGAGGCGAAGCAGAATTCAAGCTTGACACAAACCCTTGTTTAGCAGCTGGTAAAGGGTCTGAATCTACATTTGCTACAGGTCCAGATGCTTTCCCAGAGCTACTATGTGAAGGTTTCTCAACAGACTTGCCAAAGCTAAGAAATTCAACAAAATAAGGAGAAACTTAATAAATAATTTCCCTTGATCCATTCAGAGAAAGAAAGTAAAAAAGAATATCCAGAATTAAATACACACCGTCTGGTCTGTGGAGGGGGTGCATCATCATTGTCTTTAAAAGACGGTCGATACCTTCTAGGTCCTCGTCCCCTAACTCCTCTTGGTGCATTATTCTGAATCTTCTGATTATTAGCATAAGCTTTGTTCTCATTGTTCTCATTGTTCTCATTACCATATGCTCTGGGCCTCCTTCCACGAGGATATCCCGGATCTGACCCTCTCATTTTACCACGACCACGATAACGACCCCGGGAAGTCCTCCTGCCCTGTAAGGTATTTGAAAGAAGTATTAGAGAACAATAGGTTACGCCTAATTAAATGAGAAGTGCACAAACATATAGCCATAAGCGCATTCACCCCATCATAGTGCCTTTCCTCCATGGTCAACTCCTCAAACTTGTCATGCCCCCATTTTCTATCATCTCTTGATTCCCATAACTTTCTTCCACCAAAAGTTCGCCTTGAATGTATAAAATAGAAACAAGCAAATTCATAAGTATAAGAAACACAAATTATGTTAACCTATAAAGGATTATTTACACTAGCCCAAATGAAGTATTATGATGCTCAAAGAAAGATGCAAGGGAGAATACTTCGAGGATCAAAAATCAAAACCAGTAAATCTCCCATATGGCTTCTCCAACTCTCGAATGCCATTACAATGTAAAAGCTCTTACAGATTTCGTCTATTCCTCTAGAAGAACTATAGTTACGTATTAGAGGTCAATAAAATTTACATTTACTTAGGAATGCACCCACCAACATAGTTAACTTTTATATTTGCATAAGAATGCTAATGCAACAAGAAGAACATAGACCAGAGTATATTATATCTAACAAAAAACCTACTTAGTACACTGTGCTAAAGAGGAAAACCCAACCAGAAATGTCCTTCACTTAAATCCATCGGATGGAACCTGTTATTAAAGTTAGGAACTTTAACGCATTGATACCTAGCAACAAAGCTAAGGAACAGAAAACTACTTATATGTAGGAAATCAGAAAACAGCCCTATCCACAAAACGTATGTACAATCAGAATTCCAGACTAATATACAATCAGCAACACCAAACAAGCACCAATACCTCTGTCGGCCTCGTGCATTGTCACGAAACCTGTCATCATGCATATAAAATGCTCCAGCAGTGGGCACAGCATAAGGTTCATTCTCCTTCTTCTCCTCCAATTCCCTCTGCAAATTACCATCGTTATCACCATCCACACCATCATTCAATCCTGTGCCCTCTGCAGTGAGTCCTTCCTCAATCACTTCAGAACTTCCCTCCGCCACCGTTGCCTCTGTTCGATGCTCACCAACACCTTCTTCTTCACCAACTGGCGCACGTCCCTCGTCGTACTCTTCTTCCTCCTCCACATACTCCTCATACTCTTCGTCGTACTCCGACTCCTCCCCTTCCTCTTCGTCATATTCCGCAACCCCGCCTTGCTCCTCCAACTCTCCATCGGAATCAATCCTCCGAGGCGGCTTCTCTCTCCTCTCCTGCTTTTCCCTTTCTCCTCCGGTCTCCTCCTCATCGTCGCTCGCCTCTCTCCTCCGCATCTTCAGCGACAACTTCGCCTCCTCCGGATCGCTCTCGTAGTCCACCCCCTCTTCTCCCACTCCAGCCATCGCCTCACTCATAATAACAAAAACCCCTAACTCCTCACACGATACTCAGAAAAACCGAAGAAACCAAAAACACAATCTTGGTCAACAATCTCGCTCCAATCAAAACCCTAAGTTGAGAAATTACTGAAATTGGAATTAGAATGGAAGGCTTGATCTTTAAGGTGTGATCCGGATTTTCTAGGGCTAGGTTAGACCATGGAAAACCCTAGAGATTTGTAGGTTGAGAAGAAAAAAGAGATTGGGATTGGACTGTACAGGTCGAGGCTTTTTTTAATTTCTAATTTATTCTCCTTTTTGTTTTCGGAATTTGCTTTTTATTTAACGGGTTTTGGGCCTACATGCTACAGTAATGGGTATTTTTATAATACTTATAAAGCCCATAAAATTTTGCACTTATCTAAGGAGCGTTGTCCTGGACCCGTGTTCACTATGTGTATGGTGGACACGTTGTACATTCATAATTTTTATATTAGGGAAAATGGCACTTTTTCCCCCTGAGTTATATACCTATAGCATTTTTTCCCCCTAAATTATTGAAGTGGCTGTTTTTCCCCCTGAAATGTTAAATGGACATATTTACCCTTAAACTAAATATTTAATTTTTTTTCTCCAACAAATTATGACCATAATTTGGTTCAAACTAAACAAACACTATAGCAACCAAACAGAAATATTCCAATTACAATTTAGAATCGAAATTCGATATTTAGAGTTTATTAAAATCGTGAACCGGAACGGACGGTTAATGTTCCGAACTGAAAAAATAAAATACATTTATTGTTGAATTTAGACTATTTTAAAATAAAAAATAAAATTTTAAAATAAAGACGGTTCAAAATCGCGAATCAGATCCGGAACCGCCGGTTCACGGTTCAAGATTCAATTTTTTTGATAGATAATTTTAATAAATTGACATTTAAATATTGGGTTCTAGGCATTCAAAAAAATATTGGGTTCTAGATCTGAATTATAACCGTAAACTATTAATTCGATTGCTTTAGTATCCAATTCAATTCAAATCGAACCGTTGTCATCCCTACGTATACGCAATAATTTGTTGGAGTAGTAAAATAAATAAAATGTTTACTTTAAGGGTATAAATGTCAATTTAATATATCAGGGGGGAAAAAGCACCACTTTTAGAATAATTGAGGGGGCTAATGTGCTTACCTAAATAATTGAGGGGGAAAAAGTGCTACAAGTATATTACTCAGGGGTAAAAAGTGTCATTTTCCCTTTATATTATAGATTTATAATTTTTATACTATAGATTTATAAAATTTATAATGTAGATTTATAAAATTTATAATGTAGATTCATAAAATTTATAATATAGATTCATAATTTCTATACTGCACATTCATAATTTTTGTACTGTAGATTCATAATTTCTATACTGCACATTCATAATTTTTGTAGTGTAGATTCATAATTTTTATACTGTAGATTCATAAAATTTATAATGTAGATTCATAATTTCTATACTACACATTCATAATTTATGTACTGTAGATTCATAATTTGATAACTATACAATTTAGAAATTATGAATCTATATTACAGAAATTATGAATCTACAGTACAGAAATTATGAATGTGCAGTATAGAAATTATGAATCTACATTATAAATTTTATGAATCTACAGTTTAGAAATTATGAATCTACAGTATAGAAATTATGAATGTACAACGTGTTCACCATGCACATGGTGGACACGGGTCCATAGCATAATTTGCCGCAAACCACTAGTTTTTTACGCGCATTGCGCGATTGAGATAATACCCAATATTTTTCTTAAATAAGTATTTTAAAGTATATCAATACAAGATTATATTGGAATTGTTCATGCATAAATAATTGAATGTTGAATTTACGTATTTAAATTGGTAATTCTAAGTTTACTAATGCAAGATCATATAGTCAAGATTGATTATAATTGTCAATAAAATAATTGTATGTGTACGATTGAAACCAAATACGAGACATAAGGGAGAGAAAATAAAAATTAAAGAATAAAATATTAAATATATTCTAATATTGTTTGAGGAGATTCCGAGGATTTGTGGTTAGAGTTCTATTAAGACTTTAATATTAGAATTAGATTAATGTTGTAGTTATAATTCTATATTAGACTTTAATATTAGAATTAGACTAACGGTGAATTAACGGTACTTAATGGAAAAGTTAATGGATCGGATATTCATATAATTAACGAAAAATTATGAAATCTCAAAGAAAAATTAAAATCTGAACAATTTGAACTATTCATTTGATTTAATAATTTGACGGTCATTTTTTCTACCCAATGTTTATAATTAAATAAATATTTGAAAGTATATCAATGCAAGATTATATATGAGAAGTTCAACATAAGTAATTTAATGTCTAATTTATTTATTTAAATATGTAATTCATAGTATATGAATACAATGTAATATATGAGATTCATTATAATTGTTACTAATTTTTTTTTAAATAGTAACCAAGTATTTTTGTTGCAAAGGGTTCTAATATATTTAATGAATGCACATATATACAAGATCAATGAATGAATCAACGATACCAGTCCTTTAGGTGTTTTGCTCAGTGTTCATTTAGTTCAACCATGATTGGTGATTAAATTATTATGGATAAAGAAATTCCTAATTTAAGGAATTTAGATGTAGTAAAAATTTAAAAATTTTAATTATAGTGCAACCCAAAAATATTGAATGATTGGTAATATGATGTAACTCAAAGATCAAAATGCTAAAGAAAGTGTTTTGGTTATTCAACAGGTTGAAGCAACAATTTGTTCCAAACCACTGAAAATACAAACATTACAATTTACAATATTTTCACTTAACGTTTTTGAGAATGATTTTCCCAGCACATCTATATTTTAAAAAAATTATTATTATTATTATTATTATTATTATTATTATTATTATTATTATTATTATTATTATTATTATTATTATTATTATTATTATTATTATTATTATTATTATTATTGTAAACACAAAAAAGTAAACTTTGTATATATTCCACAAAATTCCTTGTACAGTGTGTGTATAATTTAATATGCAGATACAAAATCTCTGTCTAGTCCTCTGATTCTTCACTGACGTTATTTATGGAAGTGCCTCCGGGATTTAAGTGGCACGTGCCTCCGGAATTTAAGTGGCGTAGCTTCCGGGATTCAATCAGCGTGACTTTCAACAACGAGCGTCAAGAATTTAGAAGTAATCAACCCTGCAAAGTTTCAAAACACATGCAATGGATTCAAGCTGCCTTAAAGTCCTCAAATGCCTTCAAAAGACTTCAAGATCTTCGAGACAATCAATTCTGCAAAGCTCCAAAGTACCTGCAATGGATTCAAATTGCCTGCAAAATCAACAAAAATGCCTTCAAGCTCTTCAAATGCTCTCAATTCCTCAAATCTTCAAGTTGCTCAATGCCTTCAAGCTCTCAAGCCTTCAAGTTCTTCAAGCTTTTAAGTTCTTCAAGCTTTCAAGTGTCGTTTAGAATGAAAATGAAGGCTCTATTTATACTAGAAGCCTAACCAACATTCCTCAACAAACTCCCCCTTTAATTAATTAATTAATTAATTAATTAATTATTCTAGAAAATAAACCTGGACCATAATCAAGTCTAGGTTCATTATTGTATAATCTAACTTAAATTCAAATTAAATTATAATTATCTAATTCAAATATAATAAAATTAATATTATATTTAAATTATAATTATAATTTATAATTTATAATTCAAATATGAAATGGGCTTGGGTCAATTAATTAATTAATTCAATAGCCCAAATCAAATTTAATTGGACTCATTAAATTAATTTAATTATTATGGTCCAATTAATTAAATTGGTCCAATAATCAACCTCAACGTTGGTCCAATAATAATTTTGTCTATCCATTTATTGGGTTCAAATTTTCGGTGTCTACAATTATTATTATTATTATTATTATTATTATTATTATTATTATTATTATTATTGTTATTATTATTATTACTAGTTTTTTACGCGCATTGCGCGATTAGAATAATGCCCAATGTTTTTTTTTAATAAGTACTTTAAAGTATATCAAGGCAATATTATATTGGAATTGTTCGTGCATAGATAATTGAATGTTAAATTTACGTATTTAAATAGACAATTTTAAGTTTACAAATGCAAGATAATATAGTCAAGATTGATTATAATTGTGAATAAAATAATTGTATAGGTATAGTTGAAACCAAATACGGGACATAAGGGAAAGTAAATTAAAATTAGGGCATAAAATATTAAATATATATTAATATTGAAAAGTTAATTGCTGATTGCCAAACGAGGGCATTGCGTGGTAGTTTCCTACTTCAATTTGTTGTGTGATTTGAATACACTTTTTGTCAATAAATCCCTCAAGTAGTTAATATGATTGGCTTAATTATATATTTTTTTTATTTTTTTAAACTATTATTATTATTATTATTATTATTATTATTATTATTATTATTATTATTATTATTATTATTATTAAATATATGTAAACCCTTAGGTCATTTTACATGTTAATCTAAACAACAGCTAATTTTTTCAAATATCTTTTTACCAATCGTTGATATAATTCACTGGTCAAATTCGCTAATATAATCCGCTAACACTAACTGCTGATTGTCAAACAAGGACATTGCGAGGTAATTCTCACTTCAATTTGTTGTGTGATTTGAATATTCTCGTTGTCAACAAATCCCTCAAATAGTTAATATGATTAGTTTTATTAATTATATTTTTTAAAATTTTTCATGGTATTAATAAAATACTTGGTAAACAACTATATAACATTATTTTGTATTATAGCTTTGATATTTAATTAAAAAATAATGCACAAAAAAATAATAAACAATGTAGTGAATATAATCAATTGATGAATTTGAAATTTGAATGTAAATAATTTTTACTTGGAGAAATATAAAGACAATAGAACTAATAAAATTATGTCTCTTAATTAATTTATTGATAATGAATATTTTTTTTTTTAAGTAAAGACATTGTAGGGACAATGTAGCGAACATAATCAATTGATGAATTTGAATATAAAGAATTTTTATATTGGAGAAAAATAAAGACAATATAACTAATGAAATTATTTCTCCTATTTAATTTATTGATAATGAATAATTTTTTTTTGAATAACGACATTGTAGACACATAATTCTAAATTAAAGAAAATGCATATGTATTATTTTTTGTTGTAGCTACTAAATTATTATTTAATTTAATAAGACTAAAATAGAGTACTAATTATGCCAACTTTGATTAGGATGAGGTTCGAACCTAAAACCTTTTTTATTGAAATCAATGAGTAAGTTAACGGTGAACTAACAGAAAGTAACGGAAAAGATAATATTTAACGGAAAAGTTAACGGATAATCATGTTCATTAAGGATAAATTAGTAAATCTTAAGGAAAAATTAAAATCTGATCAATCTGAGCCATTCATTTGATTAAAAAATTTGACCGCCATTTTTTGTACCCATTATAGGCCTAACTCTCTTGGGTTCTTATTAGTATACTAGTTTTTTACGCGCATTGCGCGATTGGGATAATGCCCAATGCTTTTTTTTTTTTTTTTTAAATAAGTACTTTAAAGTATATTAAGGCAAGATTATATTGAAATTATTCATGCATAGATAATTGAAGGTTGAATTTGCGTATTTAAATAGGTAATTCTTCTCCCAAAGGTTGAGTCCCCAACCCCAAGGGCCCCCCACACTCCGACCCGACAGAGCATTGTGGGAAGTTGTAAATCACGGTGACTCAATGGTTCAGCAGACAGGGCCAAATGCTGGTACGCACAAGGAATCTGCCCACTTTGGACATAATTCACGCATTGCCGTCGCCGAGGTTCAAACCTTAGTCTCTTCTCCCAAATACTACCCACTAAACCATTGAGCTAAGCCCGTGCAGGTTAAATAGGTAATTCTAAGTTTACAAATGCAAGATAATATAGTCAATATTGATTATAATTGTCAATAAAATAATTGTATATGTATGGTTGAAACCAAATACGGGACATAAGGGAGAACAAATAAAAATTAGGGCATAAAATATGAAATATATACTAATATTGTTTGAGGAGATTCCGACATTAGGATTTGTGGTTAAGTTCTATTAAGACTTTAATATTAGAATTAGATTAATGGTGTAGTTATAATTCTATATTAGACTTTAATATTAGAATTAGACTAACGGTGAATTAACGGAAAAGTTAAATGGATAATCATATAATTAAGGATAAATTAGAAAATCTTAAAAGAAAAAAAATTAAAACCTGAACAATATGAACCATTCATTTGATTTAATAATTTGGCGGTCATTTTTTCTACCCAATGTTAATAATTAAATAAATTCGCTGGTCAAATCCGCTAACGTTAACCGCTAACTGCTGATTGTCAAACAAGGACATTGCGAGGTAGTTCTCACTTGTTGTGTGATTTGAATACTCTCTTTGTCACAAATCTCTCAAGTAGTTAATATGGTTGGCTTTATTAATTATATTTTTTTAATTTTTTCATGGTATTAATAAAATACTTGGTAAATAAATATATAGCATTATTTTATGTTATAACTTTGATATTTAATTAGAAAAATAGTGCACAAAAAAGATAATAGATAATGTAGTGAATATAATCAATTGATGAATTTGAATGTAAAAAGTTTTACATTTGAGAAAAATAAAGACAATATAACTAATGAAAATATTTCTTTTAATTAATTTATTGATAATTAATAATTTATTTTTCACTGAATAAAGACATTGTAAGGACAATGTAGCGAATATAATCAATTAATAAATTTGAATATAAAGAATTTTTATATTGAAGAAAAATAAAGACAATATAACTAATAAAATTATTTATCTTATTTAACTTATTGATAATGAATAATTTTTTATTTTTTTTTGAATAAAGACATTGTGAACACATAATTCTAAATTAAAGAAATGCATATGTATTATTTTTTGTTGTAACTACTAAATTATTATTTATATAATTTAATAAGAGTAAAATAGAGTACTAATTATGCCAACTTTGATTGGGATGAGGTTCGAACCTAAGACTTTTTTTTTTTTATTGAAATCAATGAGTAAGTTAACGGTGAACTAACGGCAATTCTTAAAATTTTAACGGAATTAGTAACGGTGTGTGGGTATTTTAGGAAATTTTAGTGTAAAATTTAAATATGATCAATCTTTTAATCAATCTGAGCCATTCATTTTATTAAAATCTGTGACCGCCATTTTTTCTACCCATTATAGGCCTAACTCTCTTGGGCTCTTATTAGTATAGTAGATATATATATATATATATATATATATATATATATATATATATATATATATATATAGTAGATTATTATTATTATTATTATTATTATTATTATTATTATTATTATTATTATTATTATTATTATTATTATTATTATTATTATCATTATTATTATTATATGTAAACCCTTAGTTCATTTTAAATGTTAATTTAAACAGCTAATTTTTTCAAATATCTTTTACCTACCAGCTACCGTTGATATAATTCGCTGGTCAAATCCGCTAATATAATCCGCTAACCCTAACCGCTAACTGCTGATTGTTAAATAAGGACATTGCGAGGTAGTTTCTCACTTCAATTTGTTGTGTGATTTGAATACTCTAATTGTCAACAAATCCCTCAAGTAGTTAATATGATTGACTTTATTAATTTAAAATTTTAAATTTTTTTCATGGTATTAATAAAATACTTAGTAAATAAATATATAGCCTTATTTTGTATTATAACTTTGATATTTAATTAAAAAATAGTTCACAAAAAAAGATAATAGACAATGTAGTGAATATAATCAATTGATGAATTTGAATGTAAAGAATTTTTACATTGGAGAAAAATAAAGACAATATAACTAATGAAATTATTTCTCTTAATTAATTTATTGATAATGACAATATAACTAATGAAACTATAAAGCTATATATTCATAATTTTTGAACTTCATATTCACAATTATTGAATCTCTATATTCATAATTACAGAACTATATATTCATAATTATGTTCACAACTCTATGTTCATAATTATATAAGGACATCCTCAATAGTGGTAAGATTTTGAGGAGATTTTGCAGGTGTGATTAGGAAAGAGAAATGGGTGAAAAGGAAAATAATAATAATAATAATAATAATAATAATAATAATAATAATAATAATAATAATAATAATAATAATAATAATAATAATAATAATAATAAACAAAATAAAAAACTGAAAAAAAACCCTCAAACCCCTCCCCCACCCAAAAAATCCTCCAAAATTTTCAAAATTTTGACAAAATCCCTTAAATAACCTAACAACCCCAACCCTCTCTCTCCTCTCTTCTCTCAAACACATCAACTTTTTTTTAAAATATGTGCAAAATCCCCCTAATGGGGATGCCCATATGTTCATAATTTTTGAACTATATATTCATAATTATAAACAGTTTTGGAACCGTGTTCACCTTGCAAGGTGCACACGGTTCCACAACATAATTAGCCATGTCATTGGGCAAATTTTACTTGGGCCATGGTTCATGTAGCAGTGTGGTCCATGAAGTAAATACCATTCTAATTACACTTCAGTTTCATTTTTCACACACACTAGTTTCATTTTAGCAATACTAAAGGATCATTTTAATTGTACTACAGTTTCATTTGACAATATACATTATTAGATTATTGCATGAGCTCTATTTTGTAGTTTCATTTTCTACAAGCACAAGTTTAATTATAGTAATGTAGGTTCATTTGACAAGTTATTGCATGGCTTTGGATTTTAGTTTCATTTTTCACACACACTAGTTTCATTATAACAACACTAAAGTATCATTTGAATTATATTACAGTTTCATCAATTTTATTTGACGACTATGGTCCACTATATAACAATTGATGTCATGGACTATATATATATATATATATATATATATATATATTTTATATATATATATATATACACACACACACACACACACACACACACACACAATCTTTTTGTACGCGCTTTGCGCGAAAACTTGTGCCCAATGTTGAAACTCGATTAGTAAATCATTTTGAAATTGATAAATTACATTTGTGGAGTGCTTTTTTTTTTTTTTTTTTTTTTTATTTGACGAAGTTTCATAAATATTCACATAAAGTTTATTTTGTTAATGTATTGAATTTTTACACAAGAAATACAAATTGATTATGATGAATATATACATTTGTAATTTTAAGGGTATTGAACGTTATTTTACAACTATTTTCTCCTTGTGTTATTTGGTTAACATGTATTATTCATTGTTTCTAATATCTCATAAAAGTATGTTGCTTACTGGTCCTACAAGTTTTCAAAATGAAAGTGGCAAAGCAACTATTAGACAGTGTAGTTTTTCGGTTATGTTGTTTGTTGAATTAAACATCTAAAAATAAGTAATAGTAGTTGTTTTGTTTGAGAATACCATTTTTGTTACATGTAAAATGACGTATTTTATGAAGAAAGCACATTGATGTAAAATTTGTTTAAATGTCTTTTTCTTCCAGTAAGAGTTATATCCCTTCTATGTTAGGCAACACATCTTGTATCCAAACCTGAATAAAGTCATGTGTTAACTTACCATTACCAAACATTTAAGAGCATATGTACTATAAACATTACATTTAAAAATTGAAGGACCAATCTTGGGCATTTTTAAATCAAGCGGTTTGAGTTAAAACATTTATATATTTTAGATTCCATAAGTATAAAACATTTATATGTATTCCAAAAGAATATATATACAAGAGGCGATTATGTAGATTATATTAGGAATAATAAAAATTTTAAAAAGAGAAGAAGATTGTAAAATAAAAAAATTTAAACAACTGAATAATTAAAAATAAATAACATGAATATTAAGAAAATAATTTATTTAAAGAAACAGAAGCCGAAGGTTCTTTTTGATGAAAAGTTTAATGAAAGCCTTATGAATTCAATTGTAAATTCCTGAGATAGTATTGTATATTTACTAATAAAATGATTTTTTACCAATGTCAAAGATTGTGTATGGTCACCTTATGTAATATCATCTGATTTAAGGAGATTATCATCTTTCACCTCATTGAATATAAGGAAGAGTCGAAGAAGTTATTAATTAATTTTGCATGTTAAAACAACATTTCAACAACGGTTTTTAGTTTATAGATGAGTTTACAATAAACTATATCAACAGATGTAGACTTTAGGCTCAAAATCCTTCTTCTTTTGCTTGAAGTTCAGCAAAAATATTATTAGGATCAAAGCATGTTACAAAGCAAACCTGCCCAGGGAACTAACATTATAGCTCATATACGACGTCCGTTTTAAAAATAACGGATGTATATCTAATATTTTTTTTCGTCGATTTAGTAAAAAATTGATGTATATTATTTTTTTTATTTATTTTATTGACTTTTAAGTTAATATATATGTTAAAGAATATGTTGACGTTGGTTTAGTCAAAATTTGATGTTATAAAAACTGAAGAAAATTACTCTTAGATAATCCTAGCAATTAAAAATCTAAAAGGTCCTAAAACCAGAGCAAGTATTTTTTACCCCGAATAACATCTCTTGGGAGGTCCTAATGCTGCTCCTGGAGATTTAGCTGAATCGTTCTCTTCTGGAGTCATATAACATCTCTTGGGAGGTCAAAGAGCAGGTGTGGAGCTCATCGATTTTGCTGGGGTGGATGCGAGTTTAGTTGGTGTTCCTTCAGCACTCAAGAACAAACCTTCCTCGACTTTAGAGAGACACAAATCCTTCTTCACAGGAGCAGCATTAGGCGAGCATCCAACGCCCGAATCAGCACAAGATTTAGAAGCTTTCCTCTCAGGGGAAAGATTGACAGCAACCGTTTGTTCTTGCTTGGTGTCCTCCGCCATGCAGCGCTGGGAGAAGCTCCGTCTGAAAGAACGAGAGAGGTGGGACGTTGAAGCCGGGGGTTTAGACAGGTTGACGACGATGCCACCAATCTCAGACACAGCTTCATTTCTCGCCTCACCACCCAAACCAGAAGGCACTGGCGGCTTTGATTGATTGAACGGATGTGGTAATTCCTCCTCTGGAATATCATCTCCCTGAAGCAAACATCATAGTCAACAAAAACCATTCATTTGCAAATCATTAAAAAGAACAATCTGCAACAATGTTCATTCCACCAAACACTATCCATGAAATGCTAATCACAACAGAAAACTAATAACAAATAAAGCTTGAATTGTCATCATCAAGTTTCGCTTATATTAGCTCGATGCAGAAAATCATTACGCCATCAAAAAGTAAATGCATACCTCTGGATGGGATTTGAAGAAATCCAAAAGCCGAGCTCGGAACACTTTCCTCAACTCCAAATTCCCATTCCCAGATTTCACCTTTCCATTGTCCCCAACCGCGCTGGCGTTTGGCATAAAAGTTTAGGTATAGCATAACTAAATAACTTTGCTATAAGTAATGATTATAATGGGTAAAGAGCACATAAAACACAAGGGAAAAATAAACTTCAATTCACCATTGTTTTTGATACATGTAGTTGATCCACCATACTAAAATACACTTACCATGCCGATAGAAAGACATTTCGATCAGAAGCAAAACTGTAAAAGGAATTACACAACACAAACTGTTGAAACATATAGAATCCATAAAAGAACTCATCACCTCTTAGACATGGAATGATGAATTAACCATTGCGGGCATAACAAATGCCAAACATTAACAAGCAATTCTCTGAATATCTAAAGGGATAACGAAATTGCAGATGTGAGAAAATGCGAATGGAAGAAGGAAACTAACCGATGTCGCCAATGAGGAGCAACTTTATAAGATAATCTTAGTCCGCTCGAGCCCTAGCCGGTGGAGCTGCCATCCTTTCTTTTCAATTCGCTCCTGTACGTATCTATATGAATGTGATTCCAATCAACGATGTATAACCCTTAAAATTCGCCCCTGCAATCAAAGCTTCAAAAGCGCATCCACATCAGCTATAATGCAATACACTGTGCAGAACCAGAATCATGATTCCTAAGTAAGATAGATTTAAGCGAAGATTCAACAAATACAACAAAACACAGACAGAAATCCAGAGGTATAGAAGTTACGTTGGAAGGCGGTACACCTGGCGAGGAGAGATGGTGGCGCGTATGTTAGCAAGGCGTCGGCGAAATTGGACAGTGAAAATGGAAAAAATATCAGATGGTAACATACAAACTATGATCTGCACATGAGTCCTCTCACTCTCACTCTCACTCTCTCTGCTTTTTTGCCTGTTCCACGTTCGATAGGTGTGTACGTGTAATTTATTTTTTTGGACTGTCATTCACTCTTTTTCTCACCTTGTTCGCAACTGTCATTCTACGCTTATCTCAAATTTTCTGCAACAACTTTATTGTAAAATGCAATGTGAAAACAGTTAATTTCAAAACGATTAAACATTTTCTGGTACAACTATGCAGATCAGATAAATGGCATAATTAAAAAAAACACACACACACACACAAACAAGTCATCAATCTATATAAAATAACAAATAACTTCATAACTGAAAAAGACAGTATTGTTATAAGGCAGCCATTCATTTAAAGTCAATATCCATACCTTTGTCCAGTTGTCCTTTCATTCTGACATAAGGTATCAAGTAAAGGATTACATGAATATCATCATGTAAGCTAAAAACACTAAGGTTTCATTAAATGAAAAATAAAATTAGCGTAATTTTTAATTTTAAAAATCCTAGTAGTGCAAAAGAAAAAAAGGAAAATAAAAGTAATCTACAGAGCAAACAAAAGGGAGTGCTGCAAAATTCTAGAGGGTCAATGTTTTAAAGGTGGAATCTTGATGAAATGGTACAATGTATATGAACATATAAAAACTTGCAATCCAAAAGACCCACAAATAAAAAAAAAAAAACAAAAAAAAAACATTCGAATATATTCCAATTACATAAAATTAGGTCTAATTTTGTGAAACGCTTTTCACTTTTAATTTATATAAAATTATTTTTTATTTATTTATTATATAACACCAACATTTAAATCCAAGATCTTCTCACTGCTTTGATTCCACTCTCCAAAGACAATTTAATTTGGGGGTGGAGAGTGAACAAAGATTTCAAAATTCTTGTCGTTGAACCTCCCATTTCATCTACCCCTTTGCGCATTTTCTTATCGTTTTTTAGTACAAGTTGAGAATCGGAGGCATTCCCAAATCGACCAACCAGCATCTAATTATATGAAATTAATAAAAATATTAATGAATTTACCTTAAATTCATGTTCATACCCATTGAATGGTGTTGATTGAAGCTCTTCTCCCCGCTCTTAAGAAGGTAATGAAGAAGATTTCGTTGATTGAAGATGAGCGGATGAATGATGAGAGCAAACAAAGCCAAGAAATGAGTGGAAGATTATTGTGATCATTGATTGCGATTTGGGTAAATAAGATAAGCGGATGAATCAGGGGAAATAAGGAAGGAAAATGAGTGGAGGAAAATGGATTTGGCATTTTGTACTATACTTAACGGTTGTTTTAATCAACTTAACATTAACAGAATATACTGGATATTTTTGTCAATAAAAATGTATTGTACAACATTAAAAGCACGATGTACAAGAAAGTAAGCAGGTTAAAAACGGACAAAAACCAGGGATATAACTATCATTGAAGCTTATTTTGTTTATATATATATATATATATATATATATATATATATATATATATATATATATATATATATATATATATATATATATATATATATAGAGGGTTGCATTCAAATACAAATCCCCTTAAAATACAAACTTCCCTTAAAATACAAACTTGAACTCGTGCACACATTAACATACTTACATGCACATAGGGCGCTGACAGGATAATAGGGCTGGCACCTGACCCGGATCATAAGTGGGCATCCGACCCGGCGCTATATTTGACCCGGTACTACGTGGAAACCAACGGGCAGAACCTCAACGGACAGAATTCCAACAGGTGCCTCCTTTACTGCCATTGAAGCCACCATTGAAGTGAGAATGAATTAAAGGCTTAGGCTCCCCATTTATGTCCCATGTTGTTACCGTTAGGACTTTAGTTTAAATGTGGCTCTCCTCAGCTAGCAAAGGACACTGTATTTTCTATACTAAGACACTCAGGCAATGCAACTATTGTCACTCTTTCACATAGTGTTATTCTAATATTATTATTACTGGTAACATATTTACCGTCATTGGTGCTTTCATTGAGAGCCTGAGTTCAATACTCAAGCAGGCGACTACATACACAACTCATTCCTCTTTCAACAGCAAAGAATGGTGTCCCACAGCTCCCACGGATCCCGCAACGTGAACAATGGCAATGCCTCAGGTGACCTCCGGGACAAACTCACTAACAATCGCGGAGGGGACCTCCGAGAACAGCTCAACAACGGGAGGCCCGGGGACCTTCGAGACCAACTCAACAATGGAGGGGACCTTCGAGACAAACTCAACAATGGAGGGGCGAACCAAATTGTGAACCTCCAGGCAACCATTCAGCAAGCAGTGACGGCGGCACTAAATCAGGTAGCGGTGGGACTACAAGGCCAAGTGGCCCCGCCGCGGCCTCAGGAAATAGAGGTAGAATCCCCGCGAAGGGTAGATGCCCGAGACGCAGCCCGTACAGCGAGGAACGCAAGGCGTCGTACCAGGACAGGGGGTCCAGGGGAGGGCGCCCAAAGAAGTGGACTGGCCAGACGGCAACCTGGACCCTCCCGCTATGCCCTGGAATGGTTGGGACACGGGGCGCCCGCTCGGCAAAGGCCCAAGTCATTGGCAGAGGGGTCCTCCGCTAGAGGCCCTCGCCGGCATGAAGAAAGAGAAGCAGAAAGGTCAATCACGGAAAGGATGGGCGAGTCTCGTGGCCCGGCCCCGCGCCAACACGGTGACGAGTCGACCCTGCGTTGACACTCGGACGAGCGACGCGTCGATGAGCCGGCTCCGCGTCGGCACTCAGCGGGCGAGTGACGCGCTGATGAGCGGGTTCCACACCAACGCTTGGATGGACGGAACGTCGAGGAACCAGCTCCGTGTCGACACTCAGATGGACGGCACGTCGAGGAACCAGCTCCACGCCGACACTTGGAGGAGCGACAGCCGGCCCCGCGTCGGCACCCTGACGAGTCGGCCCTAGTCGAGATGCTGCAAAGAAGAATCGATGAGTTAGCAAGAAGGGTGGAGGCAGGAGAGCAGTCTCCGGAACCCGAGGTGCGGATGGTAGCACCATTCTTTCCAAGCATCATGGACGTACCTTTGCCAAAGGACTTTAGGTTGCCTGCCATCAAGGCGTACACGGGGGCCACTGATCCACGTGTCCACATGATGAGATACAAGGCTGCTATGGTAATGATCGGGGCAGGGGACGCCATCATGTGCCGAGCATTCTTGTCTACCTTGGATGGAGCGGCCCAGGACTGGTTCAAAACCATCCCGGATGGGTCGATCCAAGACTTTGGGGAGTTGTCCAAGAGCTTCCTGACATACTTCTCTGGTAGCATACAACGTAAGAAACCCTTCTCTTACTTCTGTGTAGTAAAGCAAGATAGAGGCGAGAGCCTCAAAGACTTCCTGATCAAATGGAAAAAGGAAGTCAATAATGTCTACGACTTCGACTCCAAGGCGGCGATCCCGATATTTATTCATGCTTTAAGATCGGGATATTTTCACAAGCAGCTGAACGCCCACCACCCCCGTTCTTACGAAGATCTGATGAGGACGGCTAGCCGCTATGCCGAAGCAGAGGACGTCGACAGAAAGAAGAAAGATGAAGAGGACGGCAGGAAAAGTGGGAAGCCTGCGAAAGCTGGTCCGCCCAGCCAGGCACCGCGCTCGAACCACCCGACTGCAGGGAAAGGCCAAGACCATGAACGGCCTCGCCTGGTCCCCTTGCGTAACTTAACTCCCCTTACCCATCCCGTCAGTATCATTCTAAAACAGGCGGATGAGATTGGGATAGTGGAGTTCCCACCAGAATGCATGAAGGTTTCCCCAAAAGGAGACCAAACAAAGTACTGCAGGTTCCATAGGCAACCCGGGCACGACACAGATGAATGTAACGTGCTGAAGAGACAAATAGAAGAACTCATCCAGCAGGGCTACTTCCGACATTTTGTCAAGTGATCCAAACAGTAGCAACAGCCGCAACACGATCCATAAAAAAATCCACCAAAAAATGTCTAGAGGAAGGAGGATGGCGTCGAGCCGTCCACCTCGAACGCCAAGAAAAGAGAACACGACCAAATATATGAGGAGGATAATAGCGAGAAGGAAATCGAGGTGGCGCCCAGACGACAAAAGAAGCACACCATACACTTTATCTATGGTGGACCTGCGGGGGGCGACACACCCACGGAGAGGAAGAAGTGGAGCAGACAACTGTACATGGGAGAAGTGATAAATCATCCCAAAGGAAAGAAGCAGAGGCGGGAGGCCATCACTTTCTCTGACGAGGACCTCCCCGAGGGCCCCTTACCTCATCGCGACGCACTAGTAATTAAGATGGACATCAATGATATGATCGTACATCGCATCTTGGTCGACACAGGAAGCTCGATCAATGTGATGTACTACGACGCCTTCACCAAGTTAGGGCTACCTAGAGGCCAGCTCAAAGAGGTACGAACTCCATTCTCTGGGTTTACTGGGGATTCGGTGGAAATAGAAGGGTCGGTGACCCTGCCCATGGAGATAGGCACGAGCCCCAACATTCGCAAGCTGGACATGGAGTTCATTGTGGTAAGACTCACCTGCGCGCACAACATCATATTGGGGAGGCCGGCACTGGAGGACCTCAAGGCCATAGTGTCGGTGGAACACTTGTGTATGAAGTTCCCTACTCCGAATGGGATAGACGTTTCCAGAGGAGACCGGCGAGCAGCCCGCAGTTGCTACGTAAAGGCATGTAAGAAGATTAGCAGCAAGGACCTATAGGTCCACACGATCGCGGAGAAAATTTTCAAAGAAGAAGAAGCCTAGCCCCGCGCCGAGCCCGTATCAGAAACGGAAGATATAGTTCTGGATCCCTCCAGACCAGATCGAGTGGTGAAGATCGGCACAGGCTTAAGCCCGGAGCTAAGGGCCCAGATAATGGATGTAATCCGCCATTCGCACGCGGTGTTCGAATGGGGGCCAGAGGACATGCCAGGCATAGATCGAAGCATCATAACCCACAAGCTCGCAGTCGACCCCAGCGGAAAGCCGGTGCACAAGCGAAAAAGGTATATGTCGGCAGAACGAAGAGAGTTCGTGAAAAAAGAGGTGGCCGCGTTGCTCCATGTGGGGCACATCAAGGAAATCGACTACCCGCAGTGGTTGAGCAACGTAGTCCTGGCTCCCAAAGGATCAACGTGGAGGATGTGTGTGGACTACACGGACCTCAATAGGGCATGCCCTATGGACCATTTTCCACTACCCAACATAGATCAGTTGGTGGATGAGACGGCAGGATGCGAACTTATGAGCTTCATGGACGCCTTCCGTGGATACAATCAAATATCTATGCATGAGGAGGACGCCAAGAAGACCGCCTTCACCACTCCCGAAGGGATATTCTGCTACTTGGTCATGCCATTCGGATTGAAGAATACCGGGGCCACATACACTCGCATGGTGGCAAAGCTGTTTAAAACGATGTTGGGACGAAACATGGAAGCATACGTGGACGACATGATCGTCAAAAGTCGCAAGGCCACCTCTCATGTCGAGGATCTCAGCGAGGTATTTTCCATTATGAAGAAATTTAATTTGCGCTTGAACCCAAAAAAATGCACCTTCGCCGTTGATGGGGGCAAATTCTTGGGCTTCATGGTCACTAGGAACGGCATTGAGCCGAACCCAGAAAAGGTAAGGACTATCCTTGACATGGAGCCTCCGCGGTCCATAAAGGAAGTCCAGAGACTCAACGGGCGTCTGGCGGCCTTAGGCCGTTTTCTATCTAAATCGGCCGAACGATCCCTCCCCTTCTTGCAAATCTTGAAAAAGAACAAAGGGTTCGAGTGGACGCCAGATTGTCAAAAGGCCTTCGAGGAGTTGAAAAAATACTTGTTGTCGCCGCCCCTGCTTGCAAAGCCAGAGGCAGGTGAAACCTTAATCTTGTACTTGGGCGTGTCGCAATGTGCGATCAGCTCCGTACTGGTCAAAGAAGAAGGAGGGACTCAGCGTCCCATCTACTACGTAAGTAAAACCCTACATGACGCGGAGCTCTGGTATAGTGTGTTGGAGAAAACAGTATTTGCCATAGTCGCTTCATCAAAAAGGTTGGCTCACTACTTCCAAGCTCACCCCATCCACGTGCTCTCACATCAACCGTTGGGGAGTTTCCTCCGGAATACTAACAGCTCCGCCAGGATGACACGGTGGGCCATGCACCTCAGTCAGTTTGACATAGATTTCAAACCGAGGCCCGCCATCAAAGGCCAAGCTCTTGCAGACTTTACAGTGGAGTGCGTAGCTCGGGAAGTGACGGACTAGGTAGAAACTGAAGATGGAGGGTGGTGGACCTTGTCCACAGATGGTTCTTCCAACAGCAAAGGTTGCGGCGATGGTGTAGTGCTCGTCACCCCGGAGGGATTCCGCGCCTACTATGCCATCCGATTCCACTTCAAGTTATCTAACAATGAGGCGAAGTACGAGGCCCTCCTCAATGGGTTGCGGTTGGCGGCAGGACTACGAGCTGAAAAGGTTCGAATTCGATGCGATTCCAAGCTGGTAGTCAGCCAGGTGTCTTGGAGTATGAAGCCAACGAAGGAAGCATGCAGAAATACAGAGACGTGGTGCTGAGAACCTTGCGCGAATTTGAGGGATATCAAATACACCAGGTACCAAGAGAGCAGAACGCCGACGCCGACATGCTCTCAAAACTAAGTACCGGATTCCCCAGCCATATCAGGAAGATCGCTTGGCTAGAAGACCTCGAGACTTCAAGTATCGATGTTTCGTGGGTCTTCCCTATGCAGACTAGGGAGCCATGCTGGATTAACCATATCAAGTCCGGTTATCATGCAGATGGCGCCTTACCGCAAGACGAGGCAGACGCAAAGGTAACAAAGTTACGGGCACCCAGCTACGTTGTCTCGGGCGATAAGCTATAGGGCCTTTCTTTCGTTTTTTTGACACTTTTTATTCAAAGTTGGATGTTATAGGTGATAACCGGACTTGTTTGAGTTATTATTCCTTGACCGGCCTACTGGGACCTGCAGCGAGCCTAATATTCCCCCGAGGGGAAAGCGAAGTAAGGGGGAAATGATTAAGGCTTAGCCTTCGACAGGACTAGAATCTTCGACATATAAATATGCCTCGAGAGTCGAACTCGAGAGTAAAGTGACGCTACGCGTCTTCCTTGGTGAAATAAATAGAAGCCGTTGCGCTAACGCGCATCTGGTTGTTCCGGCGGGGCTAGCTATCCTGCCAAAGACAATCGCCCAACTGTAACACCCCAATTTTTATATCCAAATTTTCTTTAAAATTTTTTTTCTTAATTTACAATTTTATTAAAATCATAGCGGAAGCATTAACTAACCAAAATAAATGGGTGTTACCGCCACACATTCTCACTACGATATTTCCAAAATCTTATATTCCAAATCAATTCTATTTTCTTATATCCTCAAAATTCACAACCTAGGCTCTTGTACTTCCTGTATCCAAAATTTAATAGCCTAGGCTACCAAAAGTTCTAACTGCTCTGATACCAATTAATTTGTTCTCCCCACCATAATCAAATATATATAAATATATGTACAATATAACACACTTTCACACTTGTCCAAACATACACAATGTATATAAAATTACTCCAAATACACCACTTTGCATACCATGTACCAGATATTATACACCCTATAATATACTAATATCTTATACCCAACTATCCAATAGATACACTAAAATACATAGTCTGTATGCAGTACGAGAACTATGAAATAATAAACTAATTCACAAAGCACATACGCTGATGTTACTATATTACGTACACAATGTATATAGAATTATATAAACAGACTACAAAACCAAATAAATTTTCCTAATCATTCTCTTATACACAGTGTACTCACGCACAAATATAAACATATATAATTAATCCTTTAAAATTGAAATATTATACACAATATTCACCAAGATCATGAATCACATATCAATTATCAAAATAACAAAATAGAATTTGGAAGAAAATGATTTTCGCACAAGCACTTAGGAAAAGATTTTTTTATTTGGGGTAAAAAGAATTTAGATGGACATAAATCTTACCTTAGAAGTCAAAATCTCTATTGTGTACACCCAAAATACCAAAAGTTGATGATCCTCGTCTACTAACTTTTGACTCAACGATGAGAAGGGAGGAGACTTAACTGATGATGAAGGAGCGCAGACAACCATTTATTTTTACTTTTGTTTCCTACTTCTTGGCGTCAAACGAAGAATATGGATGGGGAAGATATTTAGGATGGAAAAACGTGAAAATGAGGTTAGGATTCTAATAAGCTTAGGATTCTAAAGTTAGGCAGTTAGCTATGTATATAAATTATGTATGCCAAAATTGAGAATCTAATTATATAAATTATAACTATAAATTATAATTATAGCTATGTATATAAATTATAACTATAAATTATAGTTATAGAATGCTGTGTATATATGTATATCCTTATTAGGATTATAAAATAATAATAATAATAATAATAATAATAATAATAATAATAATAATAACTTTGTGTTCCGTACAGTAACTACACATATATAATTATATATAGAAATTGCATTTGGCTTGTGTATTTATAATTAGTAGATAGATAGTAATGCTGTAATGGTTTGTTACGTACATATATATGAAATTAGGAAAGTATTAGGATCAAACAATAATATTCCTATAATAATATGGACTAGGAGACTCTAAATAATTTAATCATGTACGGTCCAGTGCCCATAAAATATGGGGTATCACACCAACGCTCCTACAACGGCACGTTACTGAGGTGTCTACACCTAGATGAAGCCAAGTTGGTGATGAAAGAAGTCCACGAGGGGGTATGCTCCACGCACCAAGGGGCGTACACCATCGCACAGCGCATCATGTTACAAGGGTATTTTTTGCCCAAAATGCTGAGGGATTGCGCCGAATATACAAAGCGATGTCCCAAGTGCCAAGTATTCCAGGCACTACCAGGTCGACCTGCGACAAATTACACCCCAGTAAGCACCGCGATTCCTTTTTCAAGGTGGGGAATTGTCCTGGTAGGGGCCCTTCCCACGGGGACTGGAACCAGGAAGTACATCATTGTGGCCATCGACTATTTCACGAAGTGGGTGGAGGCCGAGCCCCTGGCGAGCATCACCGCGGCAAGGTGCAAAAGGTTTGTCGAGAAAAACATCCTGTATCGTTTCGGTATCCCTCTCCAGGTAATCACAAACAATGGTCGTCAGTTCGAGGCACGAGAATTTTCAGAATTCCTAGCAGGATGGGGCATTAAGCATAGCCGAGTGGCGGTATCTTATCCTCAGGCGAATGGGCAAGTGGAGAATGCGAACAGAACCATCCTCGACGGCCTCAAGAAAAAGCTAGAAGTAGCCGACGGAGCCTGGGTGGAAGAACTCGACGGCATCCTCTGGGCCTACCGCACGACACCAAGAAGGGCCACACCGGGGAAACCCCGTTTGCACTCGCTTATGGATTCGAAGCTCGGGCCCCGGTGAAAGTGATCATACCTAGCAGAAGGGTGGAGGAGTTCGAGTCAGAACAAAATGAACTCCACCAAATGGTGGATCTGAACTTCTTAGATGAAAAAAGAGAAGCGGCATTCTGCAGAATGGAAAACTACAGTCGTCAGCTAAAGTCCTACCACGACGCAAAAGTCCGACCCCGATATTTCCAAGTCGGCGACCTCGTGTTGCGAAGAAGGAAATCTAGCCAACCCCTGGAAGGGGGAAAATTCGCAAAGAAATGGGAGGGGCCTTACGTCGTGGAAGAGGTCGTTCGCTCAGGAACATACAAGTTAAAAACGACAGGGGGAAGGATGATCGATTGGGTATGGAACTCGGAACATTTGATCAAATATTTTCCTTAAATATCCTGTAGTGGGAATCATTGGAGCTAGTACTTGGTAATCGCGGTCCGTCCGCTCTACATGCTAAAGTTCTCTGAAATAATATCTTATTTTCATGGTCCGCCCATGTTATCTGTTAAAGCAAGTTCGTTATCATCCTTTACAAAGCTTTCTGAATTAATATCTCGTGCTCGTGGTCCGCCCATGTTGTTTATTAAAAAAAAAGAAAAAAAGAAGGAGACCGAGTCGCACGCCTCGGCCACGGGTTGGCCGAGAAGCGACTCGACTCGGATGCATGCCTCGGCTGCGCCTCGGCCAACGCCGAAGTCCGTCTCGGCAAAAAAAAAATAATTAAAGTAACGAGTTTATTTCGAAGTAACTGGTTTATTCTGAATATTCCAAAAAGTAATGAAGTTTTAGTTCAAACATAGAAAAGCAAACTATTCGAAGATATAGCTGGAAAGCAAGGGAAAAATCTCAAGTACGAATATAAACTACTCGTTGTCCGTGAGGTCCTCAATCACAATCTGATCGAGTGGAACATTGGGGACGTTGCTAGTGTCGATGCCTTGAAACTCGTCCACCAAAGAATCCTCACGTGCATCAGTAACATCATCAGTGGATTCATTCTGGACATCAGGGTCAGGATTCTTCTCTATGACAGGCAAGCCAAGTAACACGGGGTCAAAATTTGGAACCTTCTCCCTCAACACTGGAAAAATCTGCTGTTGCTTCGTATACATCCCAATGTTAAAAGCCACCTGTGCCTCGGCCTCGACCGCCTCTTGGCCAGCTTCAGTTTTGAGGAATTCCCGGATAGCCTCAGGAGTGCTCATATAGTGCATCGCGTCCTCTTTAAACTCGGCTGAACTCTTGTAGGCCTTCACAGCCCAGCCAAGGGCGTCAGCATGGTCAGCACAGGTCCTCGCATGGTCCTCCCGCTCCTTCCCTAGGGCAAGTATAAGTGCTCCATTCTCTTCCCTTAGAGCCTCAAGCTCGCCTTCCATTTTGCTCAGAGCCCCCTCCCGGGTCAACAGTGCTTGGTGCTCCTTCCTTAGCGCCCCAAGCTCGCCTTCCATTTTGCTAAGAGCCCCTTCTCGGATCGACAGCAGGTCCTTCAGGTTCTTGTTGTCCACATCCCTATTTTTAACATCCTCAATGAGCGCGTCCATCACCCGCCGTCGTTGGGCGTGAATGATTTGTCCCTCTAGCAGGGCCTGAAATTAACAGACAGAGTAAGATACGCCAAGGCAGGGAAAGAACATAAGTATGAGAAAACTGACCTCAAAAATGTGTCGAAGATAACGCTCTTGCAGCATGTTGACATCCATGGCGACGAGGTGTTCCAAGTCCGCAGGAGGAGCAATACGAGTAGCATACTCAACCGCATCAAGACTTTTATTTATTATCGATGCTCCCGGTGGCACGTCCGCTTCCAGTCGATCCAAGTTGGTCCGAACACGCGAACTGGGCTCAAGAGAAGTGTCTCCTTGCACCTCGGGGGGTTGAGGGGAAAAGGTAACGGCCGTGGGTGTGCGAGTTGATGGAGGCTGCGTCACCCCCTCGGCGACCTTGGATGGAGTAGGCGTAGGTGTGCGAGTTGATGGAGGCTGCGTCACCCCCTCGGCGACCTTGGATGGAGTAGGCGTGCGTGCCGGCGGGGGCGGCATCGCCTCCTCGACCGCAGCTTGGCTCTTTTTACCTTTCTCTACCTTGCTCTTCTTGGAGGGGGGATCCTACGATCGCGAGAAGTATCGACCAGATCTCGAAGACGAAGACATGGTACCTATAACAAAAGAAGACAAGTTAGAGTTAGTGGTTGATGAATAAAGACTAAGTGATAATAGAAGAATACCCGTGGGTGCAAGAGCAGCAGGTTGAGTCCTCACG
>NW_017616630.1:1731644-1926644 GCF_001879475.1 Ipomoea nil
TGCATGCATAGTATCCTCATGCACGATCCCACACATGGCACAAGAAGGCTCAACTTCCACCCTCTTAGTAAGCAAGTTCTTAGTGGTGGGTAGGATATCACTTAGGGCTCTCTATAAAAAGGTTTTCCATTTGGGGGGATTTTAAGTTTCCAGAGTGCCTGCCATTTATTGGAGGTGCCATTATTGTTATCAACAAAATTCCCAACAATGCGTCTATATCCACTCTTAACAGAATAAACTCCTCTAGGATCATCATACCAATACCAAGTATCTGTATAATCTGGGGAAACCGGTATCATCATTATCTTGGCTACATCTGTGGGTATAAAAATGTCTGTTATGATTGAGTTGTCCCATGTACCAATATCTTGATCAATCAATCCTACCACCCGTGCATAAGCCAATTTTGGGGGCATTTCAGTCTAGATCATAGGATCCTGCTCATCCTGAAGCCAGGGGTGATCCCATATTCTCGTTTCCTCACCATTCCCAATCCTTTGTCTTATCCCACTACAAATCAGGCCCTTTGCAGCCATAATGCTCCGCCAACAAAAACTTGGGTTATTCCCTAGATATGCTTCAGAGAAGAATCCTTAGGGTAATACCTGACTTTGTAAACGCGCGCTACTAAGGAGTTTGGCTTAGTAAGAAGCCGACATGTCTGCTTTCCCAACATTGCCAAATTAAAGGCTCGTAGCTCCTTAAAGCCCAAACCACCATGTTTCTTTGGGATGCATAGTCTATCCCATGCTTTCCAGTGGATACCTTGATTAGAGCCAGAGTTCCACCAATACCGGTTCATGGTTCTCTCAATAGATGAGCATACAGAAATAGGCAATAAAAAACACTCATTGAGAATGTAGGCATAGATTGTGCCACACTTTTCAACAAGATCTCCTTACCAGCCTGTGATAAAAGCTTCTTGTTTCAGGAACCAATTCTTTGCTTGATTTTGTCCTCAATATATGAGAAGACTGCCTTTTTATTTCTACCAATAAAAGAGGGGAGTCCCAGATATTTTCCAAAGTTTGGGGCCTGTTCCACCCCTAATTCCTGCGCCACATTTGTCTTGTCCCCCTCACAAGTGTTCTTGCTATAACATATACTGGACTTGTGATAATTAACTGCCTGTCCCGATAAACTCTCATACACAGTTAAACAATTCTTAATCACCCCAGCCGGCCTCCTGCATATTAGCTTTAAAAATAGCAAACTATCATCAACAAAAAATAAGTGAGATATAGGGGGAGCTCCCCTAGCCACTCTGCATCCATGGATACTGCCATTAGATTGTGCCTGCTGTAATAACATAGAGAGGACTTCCGCACAGATAATGAAAAGATATGGAGATAATGGGTCCCCCCTGTCTTAACCCACGAGTAGGTATTACCGGGTTAGTACGAGAGCCATTTATTAAAAACGTGTAAGACACAGTGGATACGCACAACATAATCAGTTCCAACCATCTGTTATCAAATCCCATAGTCAATAGCATACCACATAAAAATGTCAATTCCATGCGGTCATAAGCTTTAGCCATATCCAGTTTAAGGGCAGCCCAGCCAACTGCCCCACACTGTTTCCTGTTCAGATAATGAGCAACTTCTGCAGCTATCAAGATATTATCAGTTATGAGTCTATCAGATATGAACGCACTTTGCGAGTCTGATATAATTTCGTCCATTAGTGGCTTCATCCTGTTGGTAAGTACTTTATCCATTACCCTATAAATCACATTATTGAGAGCAATTGGCCTAAGATCAGACACCAGCTCTGGGGTTTTTTTCTTAGGGATTAACACTACATTAGTATCATTCAGACCAATCGGGAAACAACGAGTTTCTAAGCAGCCAATTATAAAGGATGAAACATCCCCCCCACCACATCCCAAAAATGTTGGTAGAAGCCCGGATTCATTCCATCCGGGCCTGGTGCTTTATCAGGAAACATTGAGAATAGTGCAGATTTTATTTCTTCCATAGCAAAAGGGCGAAGTAAAGACTCATTCTGTGCCAGAGTGACACGCGGAGTAATCCCATTAAAGAAATTATCACCATTTACCGGATTACCCGAGCAGAAAATATTTTCAAAATAATTCAAGATAATCCCATTCATAGATGCACCTTCCACCCAATCCCCATTATCATCCATAAGCCTATCAATAGTATTTTTCTTTTTACGGTGAGAGGCATACCTGTGAAAGAACTTGGTATTAGCATCGGCCCCTTTCAGCCAGTGCTGCTTAGCTCGTTGTCTCCAGAAGGCATCCTCTTGTGTCTCAACACGACTTAAGAGCTCCTTCAGGCGTTGGAACTCAGTCAATGAAACTGGGTCAGTTTTTCCTTTCAATCGCAGTTGCTCTTTCCGGAGGTTCATAATCTGCTCCCCGAATTTATGGAATCGGTCACCACCCCAGCGTGATAGACGAGAACCACAGTAATCAATACAACTTTGCAAACCACGATCCCTTCATTCCTCCCAGGACTTTTCCACACTACACTTCGGCACCCCTCATCATACAACCATGCATTCTCAAAACGGAAGCCCTTCTTGCCGGCCCCACCCCTCCTAAAGGAGTCATGGATGCCAAGAAAGAGAGCTGTGTGATCTGACCTGCGGGTTATCAAATTGATCACCCTGGCATCTGTTACAATCTCACGCCAAGCCTCCGTGACCAAGACTTTATCCAACCTTTCTTCAATCCAATCTACCGTTCCTTCCCTCGTTCCCACGTAAACGGGTAGCCCTCCATAGCCATTTGGGACAGTCTACAGTCCTCAATAGTATCCCCAAAACCGCGTAGGAGCCTATTCGGATGTGGATTTCTCCCTCTTTTCTCGTGTTGATACAAGAGGTCATTAAAATCGCCAATGACCACCTACAGTAGATCAGACCTGGATGCTAAAGATCTTAACACCTCCCATGACTCATTGCGTCTGGTGCGCTGTGGAAAGCCATAGAAACCTGTCATACGCCATTTCGGAAAGCCATTCATACTAACCTCAATATCCACATGATTCTTTGAATAACTGAGGAGCCTTGCTGTATTATTCTTTCTCCACAGTAAAGCCAATCCACCACTCAAACCTGTATTATCCACATAAAAAAGACCATCAAAGCCAAGCTTGACACGAATACATTCAGCATGTATCCGTCCCACCTTGGTTTCCATAAAAAAAAAATAAAGTCGGGTTCCTTACGGGACGCAAGGTCCATAACTTCACGAACTGTCCGTGGATTACCCAAGCCACGACAGTTCCAACTTAGGGTACTCATTGGGTCGGGCGGGTCTGGGAACCAGAACCTGCCTGCTGCAAGTTTTTTGAAAGATCGTCATAACTACATCTTCCCTGCTTAGTTCTTGTCTGCCGTCACCCTCCCCCTCTCGGCAACGCTTGGCCACAGTGACCACACCCGCCTCATCAGCATGATCGGCCAGACGCACACCAACAGCCCGCTGCCTCTCGTCCGTGACTGCTACCGGTGGAGGTTGCGGCGTTGACGGACGGCCTGCCTGCAACAGCCAACTGCTGCCAACCAGCCTAGGGCCACGAGATCCTCATGCACGTAACTCCGGGCCATACGGATACTCCTCGACTAGCACCACAGAATCCCTCGCACCACGTCAAAATTTGTAAGAATGGCCTAACAACCTGTAAAAAAAGCAATACATATGTAGCCGCTCGTACTTCAACGAAACCCAGCAACTCGTCTTGTCTCGCTTGATAAAATTCATGCATCTTTTAAAGGGTTTTTCAACAGGTAGCGAAACCCTAATGTGGTAGAAAGCTTTCCATGGTACGTTCACAAACCGATCATCACTCTTGACAAAGCTTCCCAAGAAATTCCCAATCTGTTCCAATATCCGTTCGGACGTGTACCCCTTCGACAAGCCATGTAGCTGAACCCACAAGTCTACTGAATAAAACACAACATCTACCGGCATCATTCCATCTGGTACTTGCTTGCACACCAAGGTGTTATTATCGAAGGACCATGGCCCCTCGTTTAGGACTCGCTGCATATCAGTTTTATGGTGAAAGATGAACAGGAACAGACCAGGTTCTACCTCGATCTGAAGCTTCGACACCACTGACCAGCTGCCAGACTGATGCCATAACCTGACTCATGAACTCGAGCTTAACCAACTTCCTTGTCAAGAATCGGCCTACAACCCCCCACGTCTCCTCCACAACGTCCGCGCTCCCCTCGCCCCCCTTCGGCTTCCACCGCCGGCATGAAAGTCGTCGCCTCTTCCTCAAGGACCAAGTCTGCCCACCTGGCGGTGAGTCCCGCCACCCCTGCTGTGTTCGACGTCGACGCCATGCGAACTCGGAGAGGGAAAAACCACGGTAATTGACCGGTAGAAACCGTAAAGATTGTCAATGGATCGACCGGAAACCCTAGAAAACCCTAGGTAGAGAGAGAATTTGAAAAACCGTTAACATTGCCTATAGATCTTTATAGAATTGTAATATTAAAGTTTAGTCTTAACAAAACTCTAACCCACAAATCTTTATAAGATTATAACTACATCATAGACTAATTCTAATATGAAAGTCTAATATAGAATTATATAAACACCAATGTCTGTTGATTATTTTAGTGATACAAAGCTATCAAGTTTAATTAATAGCCTTGTGGGCATTGGATGGCCACTATTGGGATAAAGTCAAAGACCTGGTTCCATTCATGAGCGAGTATGGGTTAATTCGCTTTCGAGTTTAGTTGATGAATACTGTTATATGTTGTAACCTTCGTGTTTTGGTTGATGGACATAAGCTTGCTTTGCAGTAATCTTATGCACCTAGGATATATCGCAAAGAATACAAATTTGTTTAGCATGAGGTAATGTTCTTTAGGCAAATATGAAGAAAAAAAACCTTTCCCTATTAATTGTTTAGTTAATAACTTAATACCTTTTTTTTTTTTTGAATGATAGTTAATACATTGTAATATATTTCAAAATATTAGTATAGTTGGATGCCAAATTCATAAAATGGATTTTCATGCTTGGGCTATAAATATCATTGTCTACATACTATATTAGACTTCTTCAATCAGATTCTCTTCTCACCTTTGTGCTTTAGTTTTTAGTTTAAAATCATTGCTCGTTTTGACGAGTACGTTTTTGTAGCATCTTTACTTTCCTTCATCCTTTGCAGCATGGCATTATATTCCAACTTGTCTGTACGTATAAAACATGTGCTTATTATCTTTTTTATCAGGTTATGTAGTTGTTGAAGCTTTCACGTACAGATTCCTGAAATCTATCTATGAGGTTCCTGATTTTACTCAAGGGGCAAAGTCTTATCTGCAAGGCTTGATTGATGGGTTTAGCTGGAGTGATGCCATAGAATTGAAGTTAAGGAAATTAAGAAAGTAACTAACCATGATGTTAAAGTTGTGGAGTACTTCCTAAAATAAAGATGCCAATCACATGAAGAGATATCTAATCTAAGGTGTATTAAGTTGTACGTTT
Source organism: Ipomoea nil (assembly GCF_001879475.1). Classification (NCBI taxonomy): domain Eukaryota; kingdom Viridiplantae; phylum Streptophyta; class Magnoliopsida; order Solanales; family Convolvulaceae; genus Ipomoea; species Ipomoea nil. The sequence continues at coordinate 1,737,127 of NW_017616630.1, forward strand.
ACTTCTTATTTTCATAAATATTGCAGTATTTACTTAATTTTCTTGCTTTTGTAAATTTTGTTATCTTCTTACTGAAATTTCAGCAGCCATTGAATCATTGCTACTTTTACTACTTATCTGTCAATGACACAATGCTTTGTAACCATGCAATATAAATGGCTAAGTGAATTATATAATTTCTGACATACCACTGTCTACTTATCTTCATAAATACTACATTGGTATTCTAATTTTTATTTTTCTAGATTTCAAAAGTATTACTGTGAAATTCCAGCAAGCATTGATAATTTGATACTTTTCCTATATGCTTGTCAATAAGTCTGTTTTGTAGCCATGGAGTATAAATAATTAAAAGGATTTATATAATTTTGTATAAATTGCATTATCTTCATGTGAGCTGAAATATGTTTGTACGTCATTGTATTTATATCTAGGTTCTTGAGTTTTTCTATTTTGCCTGCACGTCTTGAGGACATCAACAATCTAGCACATGCATTAATGTTGAAAGAAGCTATTAATAGTGTTATATTGATTATTACAGCGATAACTAACATGGCCACAAAGAATGCTCATGTTCCCATGCTTTCTCGCACCCATGGGCTGGTAAAAATTTAGTCTGATCAGGCACAACATTAACGAGAAATTATGTGTTGAGACTTAGACTGTCAGATACAATATCATCGGAGAATTCTACAAGTATGTTTGTACATCTCCTATCATGTTTCTATATATAATACTAGTATTTACACCCGATGCACGGCCAATATATATATATATATATATATATATATATATATATATATATATATATATATATATATATATATATATATATATATATATATATATATATACACGGAGTAGAATTTACAGTATAATATAATAAGAAAAAAATAGAATATATGAATAACTAATAATCTTGTAATGATAAACATTGCAATTTTATTAAACATTATTGAAAACTTCTTTGTACACAACATTTTTAGTCGTACTTAGAAATGATACATTTTCCAAGCACATCAAAATTTTTAATTCCCTAGGACTATTAACTCTTGAGACTGCTGCGTACAATTGACCATGATGGGATAGTTGTCGGTATACATTCATCTTCAAAAACTGAAAGCGAGTCCCTAGACACAACAATAGATTGTGTCTTATATGGCCATGCCTTTTGCACTTTTTTTTTTTTTGTTGCATTCAGTTGTACCGAAACCATTAACTATTCAAAAAATCAGAAAGACGAAATTAACATTAATCATAAAATTTCTTACAAAAAACGTATAAATATAAAAAATAATAATTATAAGGCATTACCATTTGATATATTCTTAAAAGGTTTGCGCAATGATTGTGTTAGGGGTACCTTACAATCTACATAAGAGCAAAGTTAATTTATAAAAATTCACATCTAATGCTACACTTAATTTTGAATAATAAACTTAAAAAGAAAGAAAAAAAACTTTAAAAATATATATATAAACTATAATTAATGTAATTTATGACACAATTAACAAATTTAAACTGTAATAAATTATGAGTATAAAAAGTTATCTAGTAATATATAGCTCGATCTGATCGATATTGTGATTTGTAATCCTCCTAATATAAAATGATTTGAATTGTTTGAATCTTTTATTTGTGACTTGTTACAGCAATTCAAATGTATTTACATAATAATTGACATTAATATAAATCAGGTCTTTTATACCGGATCGTTATGCTATGCATCCGTATGCACCATGCATGGTGCATACGGATGCAAAAACGACGTCGTTTTATTAAAAACGCGCATCCCACTTAAAAAAATCAATTTCGATTCCCCTCAATAGCGTTATGTTGTTCATAGATTCTGGAATTTTAGTTCATAGATTCTGGAATTTTAGTTCATTGATTATGGATATTTAGACGTGAATCGAAACTGATTTTTTTTCATTCATGCTGGATATTTAGTTCATTCATTATGGATATTTAGTTCATTCATTATGGATTTTTAGTTCATTCATTCTGGAATTTTAGTTCATAGATTCTGGAATTTTAGTTCATTGATTCTAGATATATAGTTCAAATTATGCATAATATAATGTACCAGGACTATGTGGTCTAATGGTATCCGGGTTGGACTTTCATTTGGAAGGTTGTAAGTTCGAGCCTCAGTAGAGGTGTTATTGGTTCTTTGTGTTCCAGTAGGCTAAGAAAGTATATGAACAGATACTACAATGTAATAGAGCCAGTAGCATTCAAAAAAAAAATGCATAATATAATGTTATTGCTGGGAATCGAAACTGATTTTTTTTTTTTTTTTTTAAGTTAGATGCACGTTTTTAATAAAACGACGTCGTTTTTGTTATTGCTGGGAATCGAAACTGATTTTTTTTTTTTTTTTTTTTTTAAGTTAGATGCACGTTTTTAATAAAACGACGTCGTTTTTGCATCCGTATGCACAACATAATTTGCCTCTTATACCTAATGTATTGACATTAATTGAAATCAGGCCTCTTATACCTTCATTTGTGACTTGTATTTAGTGTACAATCAGGCCTATGTGACATTATATACCTAATGCTAGGCCCAATATCATTACCTGGAATCCATCCAAATAAATGACTCAATAAATGCTCATCAATCTGACCCAACAACACAACACATAACGATGAGGATTGTATTGATTAACCGAAAACGAATAATAGTCTGTACAATACTAATATAGAAGACAAGTATAAAGAGTTCTACTAGACTACTAATACTAGAGTCCTAACACTCCCCCTCAAGCTCAAGGTGGAGCATTCGAAATATTGAGCTTGTCCCGAAGCAATGAAAACCGAGCAGATGCAAGTGGCTTGGTGAAAATATCAGCTAGCTGGTCCTTCGTGGAAATAAAATGAACCTGCAACTCCTTCTTGGCAACCTTGTCTCGAACAAAGTGATAATCGATTTCAACATGCTTAGTTCGTGCATGAAAAACCGGATTAGCACAGAGGTATGTTGCTCCCAGATTATCACACCACAGCCCCGGCGCAGCTTCCGGAGGGAAGCCAATTTCGCGCAGCAAAGAAACCAACCATGTGACCTCCGCCGCCACATTAGCCAGTGCCTTATATTCGGCCTCAGTAGAGGACCGCGCCACTGTCCGTTGCTTCCGACAAGACCAAGCAATTAAATTAGACCCCAAGAAGACGGCAAACCCACTCGTAGACTTTCGGTCATCCGGATTACCTGCCCAATCCGAATCCGAGAACGCATGCAATGCAAGAGACTCCGACTTGCGAATACATAGACCCATACCAAGAGTGCCTTTCACATACCGCAGAACACGTTTCATAACCGCCCAGTCCGCAGTGGTGGGCGACTGCATGCGTTGACAAAGCCTGTTAACTGCATAAGACAAATCCGGCCTAGTCACCGTCAGGTACTGAAGAGCACCCGCAATGCTACGGTAGTGAGTAGGATCAGCAAACGGAGTAGAATCATCAACATCAGACCGAGCCACCGAAACGGGTGTAGAAACCGGTTTACAGTCAACCATGCCTGCACGTCTCAGAATATCCTGTATATAACGCCGTTGAGACAGAAGAATACCATCAGATAGTGACATCGTCTCAATGCCAAGAAAGAAAGACGGGGGTCCCATGTCCCGAATCTTGAATGTACGCGCAAGCTGAGCCACAAGCCCATCAACACGGCTCGAGTCCGATCCCATGACCAAAATGTCATCCACATACACAAGAAAGTAAAGCTGCACACCACTGACAGAATATATAAACAACGAAACGTCAGTCTTGGACGGAACAAAGCCAACAGAGATCAGGAAGTCATGCAATCGGGTAAACCAGGCACGAGGAGCCTGCTTCAGTCCATATAATGAACGCTGTAGATGGCAAACATAATCAGGAACAGACTTGTCCTCATAACCAGGCGGCTGACGCATATACACTGTCTCCGCCAGGTTACCGTTTAGAAAGGCGTTGTGGACATCCAGCTGACGAATGGACCAACCACGGGAGTGAGCAAGTGACAGAAGAAGGCGAACCGTGGTTGTCTTGACCACCGGACTGAAAGTCTCAAAGAAATCCTTACCAGCGACCTGATTAAAACCTTTGGCCACCAGACGAGCCTTATGTCGCTCAATAGACCCATCAGCATTCCGTTTCACCCGAAACACCCACTTGCAACCCACAACATTCATACCTGGAGTGTACGGGACCAGAGTCCAAGTCTGGTTGTGTAGGAGAGCATTAAACTCAGCATCCATGGCCTCACGCCATTCCGGATGCGCAACAGCCTGAGAATAACATGTCGGCTCGGGTGTTGTAGCGGCAGAAACGAGAGCCACATGCTCCTGCGGGCCCCGACTCCTCGTTGCCATAACATGAGAGGGCGGACCTGCCACCTTGTTCTTACTACCACGAGGTCGACCCCGAGAAGCTTTAGGGACAGCCGAAACGGTCCGTTCAGTGGAGACAGAGTCAGCCGGACCCGCGGGCATATCCGGAACCGGTGTATCATCGACAGGCTCCATAACTGAAGAGGAGATAGGCACGATGGGGGCAACACCCCACGGCACCACTGGAGGCCGAGACACCACCTGCGAAGCAACAGATCTAGCAAAAGGAAAAACGGACTCATCGAATCGCACATGGCGACAAATAAAGACCTTATTAGTGACAGGATTCATACAACGATAGCCACGAAAAGAGTCAGGATACCCTAAAAACACACAAGGAGAAGAACGATATTCCAATTTATTACGGTTATAGGGACGCAATAAAGGAAAACACAAACACCCAAAGACACGCAAAAAGGAATAGGATGGAGGAGACCGGTGCAAACGAGAGTGAGGAGACTCATTATTTAAGACACTGGTAGGCATTTTATTAATCAAGTATACAGCAGTCTCAAACGCATAGTCCCAGAAACGAGATGGAACAGACGCTTGAGCCATCAGGGCCAAGCCAGTCTCAACTATATGCCGATTACGGCGTTCTACCCGCCCATTCTGTTCATGTGTGTATGCACAGGACTGCCTGTGACGAATGCCAAGAGACTCAAAGGTAGAGTGAAGTTTCTTATACTCTCCCCCTAAATCAGACTGAATAGAAAGTATTTTCTGTGAGAACGAGCGCTCAACGAGTGACCGAAACCGTTCAAATATGGAATATATATCAGTTTTTAAGCGCATCGGATAAAACCAAATAAAACGGGTAAAGTCATCCACAAACAAAACAAAGTAACGAAAACCATTCACAGAGTGCACAGGCGCAGGGCCCCAAATATCAGTATAAACCAATTCTAGTACACGGGTAGTTTTAGTTTCAACACGGGGCAAAGGAAAACGGGATGACTTCCCTAACTGACACGAAGAACACAAATGAGATAGATCACTAGAATTAAAACTACTAACACCAGAAGACTGCAAAATCTGACGAAGAACCCGAGTATGAGGGTGACCAAGCCGCTTGTGCCACGTAGAAGACGAAGCACGCGCAGCAACATAAGCAACAGAACGAGCAGAAGACGCGGGCCAGGAGTATAAGCCACCAGAAGTTCCCCCCTTAAAAACCACCTCCCTGGTCAAGAGATCCTTCACAAGAAAACAGTCAGGATGAAACTCAAAAAAGACACGATTATCTTTAGCAAAGCGTTGAACAGAAATTAAAGAAGAAGACAAACCAGGGACATGCAAAACATCATCTAATCGAAACACTCTAGAAGACGAGGCTATCGAAGTAGACCCAACACTAAAGATAGGCATACCTTCACCATTGCCGACACGAAGAGTGTCCGAACCGTCATAGCCTGCCGAGGACATCAACTGAGAGGAATCGGGAGTGGCATGATTAGTGGCCCCCGTATCAGGAAACCATTGGTGAGAGTCAACCGAACCACCCTCACCACCAGAAAAAGCCACATTAGCCTGAGGACCAGACGACTCAGAATAACGGCGCCAACAATTCGCCGCCGAGTGCCCAATCTTGTCACAAATCTGACAACGCACATCCGAGCGACCACGGCCACGGCCCCGGCCACCGCGACCACGGCCGCCACTGCCCGAACCGCCGGTGCCCGAACCACTGCCGCCGGAACCCCCACTGCCCGAGCCACCTCGGGAGAACCGGCCTCCGCCACGACCGCCCCGGCCACCACGGTGAACGGTCAAGGCAGCCGGCGCACCAACCGGACCATCACCTGCGCAGATATATTCTTGAGAAATTAAATAATCGGAAAGATCCGAGAGAGTTACCGGGTCACCACGAGTCAACGGAGCAACGAGCGGGCGAAGATCCGACCGCAGACCACGGAAGACATAAATATTCTGCTCATCAAGAGGAACCGGACGCCCAGCAAGGGCCAAGTCTTCCACCAAAATCCGCGCCCGGTTCAAATAATCCGAAACGGACGAAGCCCCCTGCGACAAACGCTGCAGCTCACTGAGCAAACGAACCGCGCGAGACCGCGTTGCCGAGCCGAGCTCTTGCTCAATCGCCAACCACAATTTACGCGACGTCGGTCGGCCCACCGCCAACGGTAGCATCTCGTCAGACAAGGACGAGATCAAGAGAGACAGGACAGCCTTGTCCTGTCGACGCCACTGCACCACCGGCGACGCTACTGCCGAGGCAGTGCTGCCGCAGTCTGCCGTCGACGAAGCCGACGAGGCTGCCGGCGGACACTCCACCGTGCCGTCAACAAAGCCCAACACCCCCTGACCTTCGAGAAACGGGAGCATCTGGGTACGCCAGAACAGATAATTGTGTGCGGTGAGCTTGATCGACACAAAGTGATGAGCACTGGACAAGCTCGGAGACAGATAAATGGGGGTGGAGGCAACCTCGGAGACGGTCCGTTCTGAAGAATCACGAACAGATCCATCATTATTCCCACCCAAAGCTGCCATGGAAAGAAACCTAGATATGATACCAGATGAGGATTGTATTGATTAACCGAAAACGAATAATAGTCTGTACAATACTAATATAGAAGACAAGTATAAAGAGTTCTACTAGACTACTAATACTAGAGTCCTAACAATAACAACATAGTATGATAGTCGTGCATCGCAGATGATAAAATTGCATGAACATTATAGTTATGTTGGTGTAATATAAGTTTACAAAAAAAATTTATTTTTATGTGCATTGTGTTCTTATCCTAATAATTGAAATTATGAAACTAAAATTATAAAAAGTAATATACATACATACATACATACATACATATATATATATATATATATATATATATATATATATATATATATATATATATATATATATATATATATATATATATAAAGTAAAATCCTCCTTTCTAAATTTTCTCCCAAAACTTAGGGGCATTTATGTAATATCCAAATTTAATTAATTATAGAAATTATATATTATTCATATCCGTGTATACAAACTTATTACTCTATACTAGTATTTTCTATGTGCGATGCGCAAAAACATATGCCCAATATTTATATCTTTTTAAATAATTAACAAATTCCTACTAATTAAAAGATATATAAAATCAAATTTATTTATTATAATAATTCAATATATAATGTCTACAAAATATTGTTATCATTAAAGAATATAAGAAAATATATGGTGGATGCATGTGCATGGTAACAATAATGAAAAAGATAACGGAAATTATAACGGTAGGGGTATTTTTGTCCAAAAATTTATATAATACAACTCTAAAAGCATAATGTACAAAATGATTAGCATTAAAAACATGGACATAAATGGGGAATATAAATTTTATTGAGACTTATTATGTTTTTAGATTTAGATATATTTTCTAAATGTTCCATGTCTTACTAATTAGTTAAGGAAGGAAAGAATATTATGGTAATTAATTAATTAGTTTATAAAATTTAATTCATTATAGAATTTATATGGATATACCGTGTGCATATACAAGATTAAGTAAATTCCGTGTGAATAATATATATTAGGTTATATCACTAATTATAAAAATTAGGTAACGATTAGGTAGTAGGGTAATAATTACCTTTATTAAATACTAATTTTTTTACGCGCTTTGCGCGAATGCGATAATGCCAATGATTATTTTTAAATAAGTATTTCAAAGTATATCAATGCAATATTATATAAGAGATGTTCATGCATAAGTAAATAAATGTTGAATTTGTTTATTTAAATCGGTAATTTAAATCACTAAAATAAATGTTTGCAACTTTGTAATAACGCTAATTTAAATACTTAGTCTAAAAGCTAGGGTTTTGAGCCCTATATAAAGACCACTATTCTTCTCTGATGAACTTAACCCCTCCATTTGCCTCTTTCACTCTAAGGGAATAGAAGTCTGCTAGCAGAGAAAGGAAGAACTCAGTAAGCAAATCTCACCCTTTCATCTTCATCAAGTTTCTTTCGATCTTTCTGAGACATTTCCATCTTCCATCCCCTTCTATTTCATCTTCTACTATAGAATGTATGCTTGTGTATGTGATGAATGTTGTATGTTGTTGTTTTGGTGGTCTTGGAGTTCTAGAAGGTGAAGAGAAGACCTAGCTTGGGGTCATAGAAGATAAGCTTTTGAGGTTGAAGCTAGAAGCTCAAGGTATAAATCATGGATTCACAAATCTATTATTTTAGCCATATGTTGATAGATTTCTTGAGATTTGATGTTTAGAAATGAATGAGAATGCATGATGATATGTTTATTGTATGTTGATGATGTTAGATGATTGATTCATGGTTGTTTGGAAGTGTTTTGTTAAGGTCTGAGTTGAGAAAAATGGAGATGGAGGCATCTGGTGCACACAGAGGTGCACAATGCCAAAGTTCACGTTCCAAAATAATTGTTTTATTGAGATTTCTTGCATAAGTCAATGTTTTCCAAACTTTGCATTGAAAAGCCTATTTTGCCACTCTTAAAGATTTTATACTGTAGAAGGCTTAAAGTGAAGCCTCAAGCTATTTTCAAACCCTATATCTATTTTGGAAAATCTATACCCATATGTGCATTGAGAAGCTTGCATGATAATTAGATTTCCAATATGAGAAAGAGAAGTTATATGAGAAATAGATGTGAAATTGAGAAGCTTGCATGATAATTAGATTTTCAATATGAGAAAGAGAAGTTATATGAGAAATATATGTGCATTGAGAAACTTGCATGATAATTATATACTAGCATGAGAAAAAGAAGTTGCATGTGATATATATGCTATTTATATAAAGTGAGGAAAATATATATTTTGGATGCTCCCGTTAGGACTATGTCCTTTCAGATGAACAAAGAAAAGATCGGTAAAGTCACCGACAAAACAGAGAAAGAAAGAAGTTATGAGAAAGAGAACGAAACGGTCACAGAGGACCGACAGTTTCTTCTAGAAGTAACTTGAGAACAATCCCGAGTTGCTAGGTTGGATACTACCCGCTGGGCTTGAAATCCTAGTTAGGGGGTGTGCACACTAAAAGTACGATACCTGATTCCACTGAGATTAAGAACCACGAGTACCGGTTCTATGGGCAGGATGAGTATTAGGCCGGCCAGATTGCCGACCCCGGATAGGTCCTTTCATGATTCGTGAAGTTCCTACCTTCCCCACGAGTTCAGAAAGAAAGCAAGAAATGAAGAAAGAAGAGAAAAACGAGTCAAGTGACTCAACAGATCAGAGATCCCCCACAGAAAAGTATTTCTTTTTAATTAAAGAGCGAGAGTATAAGTATATTTATAGTATCATATCTTCATTTGTAGAATTACATCATGGCATAACATATGTCTTATCTTGAGTATATGAGAAGTAAAGTATAATTCATGGCATAACATATGTCTTATCTTGAGTATATGAGAAGTGAAGTATCATTCATTGCTTGAGTAGTAGCATGAAAGCATGATCTTACTTGCTAGTTACATCTTTCGTTCATTATCTATCTTAAAAGTATCATCATGATTGCAAGAAGTGCATAATAGCTTAATAGAAGAGTTGTATCGCACTTTCTAGTACATGTTATATGCAAGAGCATTATTTATGAGTTACTATCTGTTGATATGAGTATAGGTTATTGAGCATAAAGAAGTATATAAAGTATATCTAAATGAGATCTATTGATTGAGTGTATTGTTTGCTTATGTTCATACTTGAGAATGTGTATGAATGCAAAACGTTTTCCAACCTATATCTATAGTATGTTACAAGATTGAGTGGCTTTATACTTAGTATTATATGCTAACGGGTTTATTTTCCTATGTGTTTTATAACCCCTTTCAGGTGGACCCAGTTCATGATGAGAGCGCGCATCGTATAGTAGTGTGTAGCTCTAGTGTTCATGTTTGAGACTAGATTAGTTTCCCTCCTATGTTAGACATTTCAGTGGCTTTAGTAGTAGCTAGACTACAATTATCATTTGATGGTGCGTAGATACCGGGGATTACTTCCCCATTTGATGTTTTTATGAGGTTAGACTCCAGTATTAGTAGTTTTTGTTTAGCCTGCGCAGTTACTCATGAGTGGGTAGCTGTGGCAGTAACACTTCCACTCAGTTTATGTTTTGGATTCTATCATAGTTTATATTAATCCTTTGATTATATTCTATTTAGAATGTTTAATTATGGGCTCTAGAGTTTAGAAAAAGGAGGTGTTAAAGCTGGAGTAGAACTCGCACGATCTCCCGATTAAGCGCAAGAACTCCCGACCTGGTTGATCAACCAATTAGACCAAAGACGAACCAGAATATCACCAAGCATCTTTGAGAAAATTAAAACCATGCACATGTTCAGCATCATCATTGAAAACGGTTCTTCAGCCGGTTTCTTGTCCGTCAAGACCCCTTTTGAGCATATGGGAGTAGCGACCGAACCTTCTTGGCGCGCGCCATGACACAGAGCAAGTTGTTTGAAGTTTACAAATCTCCGATCATGGTCTTCCCCGACCGTGTGGAGTACTCTGGAGTACCTTTAATTTGATCGTATCCCCGGTCACCCTGACCTTATCACTCAATCCTTCTCCAATCTGTTCAGCTTCGTTAACTGAGTTTCCAGTACGTGGTACACTCACTACAAGAAAAATGCACATAGACAGCATTTACCATATCTATAGGGTTTTCATCAAAAAGCATCTGCTCCTCTCCTCTAATTTGACTTCCCTCATCTATTGAGTTGTTAAACGTGGCCTTCTCCCCGTGCCATATCCATGACACATACGTTGCATCCATTCCATTACGGTACAAGTGTGCCCTTATAGTATCAATAGGTTGCTTCCTTAGGTTGCCACATATTGCACATGGGCATGATATTGAATTAAGATCAACGACATTTTTTTTAGCAAATTCTAAAAAAGATTCTACTCCAACCTCATATTCATAACATAATCTATCTTTTGACATCCATTCTTTGTCCATTTCAATGCTACAAAACAGTCAAGTGAAAAGAAAAATAAATTCATGTCGCTTAAAATAATCAAGTAACAAGACAAATAATATATATATATATATATATATATATATATATATATATATATATATATATATATATATATATATATATTCAGGCATACCCAGAGATTGAATACATGCTCATCAACTCGAATACAAAGCACCAAAAGAATCAGAAATCACAATAATACTGTGAAAAATAATCTATTGATCAGACTGAAAACAAAACCAAAAAAAAAAAAAAAAAAAAAAAACAAATGAACAGCATAATGTGGTCTGTCCGGCAATTCGTGTGAGTTCTAACACATTGAATATCAAACAGAGCAGCAATCAAACAGAATGCAACTTTTTCTTTTTCTCTTTCCCTTCCTGACCCAAACTCCAAAAAGCTGTAACTTTTTATATTAAGCATGCAATATTTTTCTTCTTTTTCACATTATATGAAAGAAAGAAGTTTAATTTGGTTTTGTAATTTGGCTATATTAAGAGGTAGATTAATGTCATTTCTTTCATACATATGTGCATGGGAGAATATATATATAATGGGATTCAAAGAAGCAATTAATAATTGACCTGTATGTGTGTGTAAAAACAAGAATCTAGGATGCAAATTGCATGCAAGACATGCAGCAGTTGTTGTTGATTTCATTTGTTTTGTATATATATTTTCAAAGCTGGGGATTTTTTGAAGTTTTCAAGGATTTTAACTTGAAGTTCTTATTGATCAGCTTATGAGGTGGTCCTGAGCAGAAAGAAACATACTAAAATTAAACTGCATGGAATGAAGTGATGAGCTCATTTTCCCAGTCAGTACCCACCAGACATTCTCCCACCCAAAATAGTACAAAATTAATAATAAAAAAAAAACTAACATCATCACTACAATATACTGGCAATTAATACTGTCTTAAACCCCTTTGCAAGAACTCTTAACAACCATTGGCAAACACATACTCAAAAGTGTATAAAAAACAGAATCAATCTTTTCTACAAACGAAACAGTAACAGAATTTGTAAAAAAAGAAAAACCTGAAGGTAATTGAGAATGTCAACTGTGGTTACTCTTGATCCTCCCACTTGTAGCCTCAAGATCCACTGGTACAACTTCTCCTATTATATATTTAGAGAATAACCAAAACAAGCTAGACTTAGTTTGGTTCCTTTACATAGTAAAAGAGAAATCTTTCATGATAGATTGAGAAAAAAAAAATTAAGAGTCAATTGACAACAGATTACCAAAACACATTACTAGTTAAAACATTCAATCACATAAAGATTTCAAAATCAAATGTCCATAAATAATAAAAATCACAAGTCTAACAAACTAATAATAGTTCATAGTTTAAAATATGCTCCAAAGTCTAAATGAGCTCACTGCTCACTGCCAATGTCCAACTACCAAGAGAATGGTGCATTGATGCATATTCATAGAGACTAATATGTAGCTATCTAAGTGGTAAATTTAAAGTATACCAAAAACAAGCATAAACAAGTTTCTGGAGAAGCAGAAAGAGTAGATTGAACAAGCATAAACAACTTCTTTCTTATGCAAGAGTAGATTGAAAAAATCAATAATCACACCCAGAGATCATAATTTAAATTTCTATCATATTTTCACACAAAAAAACAAATACTGTATTGATACACACATTGATACAATCAGACCTAGCTTCGATAAAGTTGACAGATTATAGGGGGAAATTTCGATACAATCTTAAAATAACTTGGATACCTCACGGCGGCGGCAGCTGGACCGACGGCGACACAGGATGGCGGCGGCGATGGCGGAAGAGGTTGGGCTTTGGCGACGGCGTCGAAGCATGGACGCGGCGACGGTACACGGTCGGCGGAGATGGCTAGTGGCGGTCGGCGACTGGCGGAGACCTACGGACGAGCTGTATCGTTGGTGTTGTTGGCAGAGACCTACGGTCGGCGACTGGCAAAAACCCCACTGACACGGACGAGTTGTTAGCGGAGACTGGCGGTCGGCGAACTGAAGGAGAGGAAATTTTGGACTAACCTACGACCTTTGCGTAATTTTGTCTTAGAGGGAAGACAAAAAATTCCCAATTTTGTCTTAGAGGGAAATTTTGACTTAGGGGAAAATTTTAATTTGCCTTAGCTTAATTAGAGGGAAATTTCGTAACAAAATATTAGTTTAATTACTTGAGTCGCTACATCCGGTCAATTAAAATAAAACCGGGTATATAGGTACAGAACACGAAATTCATAGATTTCTATAATGTAGATTCATAATTTCTATACAGTATATTTCTAATTTAAATACAGTTGTATAGATTAATAATTTTTATACAATAAATTCATAATTTCTATACTTCATATTCATAATCTGTATTCTTGATTCACAATTTCTAAAATGTATAGTTATAAACACTTGGGAATATGAACATCGCAAATTATAAACACAAAGTTCTGTAATTGTGAATATAGATCAGAGTTATTCAATCATTATGAATATGCATTTCAATTCAAAAATTATGAATATATAGTTTGGTAATTATGAACATAGAGCTAATTAATTAAGATCGCGGCAAAAGAAATGGGATATAGCAAACTGTACGGCATCAATCAACTACTCTTTCATATCTATTCTCAACGTGTTCCAGGCATGTCGGAGGGGTCGATTACGTACAGTTTCGACCTTGTTAGTCTTGCGCTAGCCGGAAGGGTCGATTACCAACACATAGCTAACCTTAGCTTGTTAGTCATGCGCTAGCCGTAAGGGTCAATTACCAACATATAGCTAACCTTGTTAGTCATGCGCTAGCCGGAATAGTCGATTACCAACCCCGTCCCCCATCATATATACCGCCCTAAACCCCTACACATCATATATACCGCACCATTATGAACACCACCCCATATTGTTTTTTATACTTGATAATTATTATTATTATTTTGAATTCATAGATTGGCCTTTATTGTAATATAATTGAAAATAAAACTTTAATGAATTTACTTTGAAATTTTGGTGAATAATTTTATATTTAATTAAATATGAACGAAAATAGAGCTATTTTGGTAATATACTAGATGTTGCGCTTGAATACGTAAGTGTTGTGGTGGCTTGGTGGGTTTAGCTTAGTTTATTATGTTAGAGGTCTCAAGTTCTATTCTTCCTGGGGGGAATTCTTCAACTATTATCATTTAAAATAGTTGTCTTGGTTTTCACAAACAACACAGAAGAAACCCAGTTATATACCATATGTTGCACCTTAAGATATAAAAGTTTGTGTTGTGTAGTTGGTAAAACCTTGTATTTGTTAAGCACGAGGTCATAGGTTTGATTCTTCTAGTTAACTTCTTTGTTTTTATTTTATATACATGTTATATAATGATGTGCAACGACAACGGTTTTTTAAAACCGTTGTCTTTATAGTGTTGTTTATTCAAATACACTACAACATATCAAAGACAACGGTTAAATAAAACCGTTGTCTTAAACAAATAAAGAACATGCAAAGACAACGGTTATACAAAACCGTTGTCGTTTTAGTGTTGTGTATTCGAGTGCGCTTAACGACAACACACCAACGAAACCGTTGTCTATTTTTTAAAAAAGAGCGCACAAAGACAACGGTTGTTTAAAACCGTTGTCTTTCTAGTGTTGTGTATTCCAGTCCGCTTAAAGACAACACACCAACGACAACAGTTAAAAAAACCGTTGTCTTATTTTAAAAAAAACGCACATAGACAACCGTTGTCGTTGTGGTGTTGTCTTTTCACAAAATGCACAAAGACAACACACTTATAACAACGGTTAAGTAAAAACCGTTGTCTTTGACAAAAGTGTTGCATCAAAGACAACGGTTTTGGACCAAATTGTTGTCTTTTATACAAAAGACAACACTTTTCTTAAAAACTGTTGTCTTTCTAGTGTTGTCTATATGCATTTTTCTTGTAGTGACTAGTGATCAAAGCAATCACCAAAAACCCGTTTTCGAGCAGTGAAAGGAACAAGCAAAAGCAT
This sequence comes from Ipomoea nil, assembly GCF_001879475.1. Taxonomy (NCBI): domain Eukaryota; kingdom Viridiplantae; phylum Streptophyta; class Magnoliopsida; order Solanales; family Convolvulaceae; genus Ipomoea; species Ipomoea nil. The sequence continues at coordinate 1,752,505 of NW_017616630.1, forward strand.
CTGGTGAGTCAACAACATGTATTATGTATAGGCCAGTAACCGACTGTAATGCATTAATGATCAGGTGGGCAACCCGTTTTTTCTCGAGCTCCTTGACTCGGATGCTAAACGCCATAGCCAGCGTCAACCTCTCCAAGAGTAGCGGTCGAATCCCCCGACCTTTAATTTGCGGGGCTGGTGGTCGGAATTCCTTAGTTTTAGGCTGTTTTCTTTGGCGAATGGGAGATCGGTTTCCATTGCTTTTATGGAATTCTGAAGCTGAGTAACATGCATCGCGTTATCCTCTCCGATAGTACGTACCATCGAGTCCAGAGCCCGGTCAGATTAATATTATATTGTGATTTCCTGGAACGATAGCAAGTAAGCTTCCCGAGCAACTTAACATGTAAACATGTATCCGTTCACCTTCACTAGCTTAGCCGGGTCAAGCAAATTACAAGTGATCAGACGGCATTGCCGAGTTCCCGAGCACCCCAGAGCGGTGAGGAGGTTGGGAAACCGATCATGGAACAACAACTTGTCGAGGAAACCAAAGCTCTGCAGTACACGGGAAATCATTATTTCCCCCCATCAACAAGTACATCTACTTGGCTGAGTAATTCCCGACTCCAAATGCAGTATACAAAAAGTCCAGTTCCATCAAATCCCCCCGGCCCAATGATAAGTAGGGGAAGATGAGAATGATAATCGGAGACCATGTAAAGATCACCAAGGCTGTTGTCAAAATTATTCGGTGTTCCTACAATCAGCACGGATCGGATAACTCGCCGCATTCATGACGATCACCGACCTCTCTTTATAAACTGTACTGTTTCCCGGTCTAAACTTTGTGCAAGAGCCCAACCGCTTTTCTCCGAGCATGTCTCATGTGTAAGTCTCCAAGACCACCATTGAGTTCAATTACAGTCGAACCGATCGTGGTATATGAGTTTTCGATCTCGCAAGCTTATCATCTTCTCGAAGCTAGTATTTTGTACCCGGTTTCAAGAATCATTTCTCGAGCATAAGAGTGAGCTCCGAGTCCATTGATATGCTCTGCTCCGGTCACCCTCCCAACCTCACCTATCCTCGTTGGTGTCCAAATCTGTACAAGAGCTACGTTGGTTTTCCGACTTTGCCGATCGAAACTGCTAGCACCGGTTAAGTGAACACTAGCAACTCGCGTCATTAAGGAGAAGGGTTGGGTGCATGTGGACGGTGGCTGTGTAGTGTGAGCATGGCAGTGCATGAGCAGTTTCCCAAATCTTAGTACTATGAAAAGATAAAAGAAAAGCAAAGTGATGGAATGAAGGAGTGGCTGACAAGCATTGGAAATTGCAGAATAAACGTTTTTAGAATTTGTAAATTGTTAGACTAATTTTAAAATTGTAAATTGTATTAGTTGTAGCGTTGTATTTAGTTAGAATAGACGAATAGTCCTAACAAATTGTATAAGTTACATACTTATACTTAGAAAAATTGTAATAGTAAGTGATAGTGTTCATACACGTGGACTTAGGAGTAGTCTAAATAACCTAGCTCGAGGGCCGACTGGAGGCGGTTGGGCAGCTCTGGGCTAAGTCTCTCTGATCTTCCAAAAGTCCCTTCATCATGGTCCTTGCCTAGTATTTATAACGGAAGAAGCTAAGTTCATTCCCTCCGAGGCATCAACATGTAATACACGTGTCACACACGTGTCTCCACCTAAGACTAGCCTCTTGCTTACCCCTAACGATGACACGTAGCTCCTTCTTAATTCCGAAGCCAAGTTAAAGGGGTCGGGAAGGTAATCAGTCAGGTAAGCAGTCGGGCAACAAGCATCGATCGGGAAACTTCGAGCAAGGACAAACGGTCAAGAAAGTTCACCGGGCAACCAAAGCACATGTGGACCTATCGGTCGGGATTTATCCTACCAAGAGTCCCCCCCAGCCTGGATCGTTTCGACGGCTCCGAGAAGACGTTCTAGGCTAAGAGATAACATCATCACTCGGAACTTAGACCGATCCACCCACGTGGCTAACTTGATGACACAATGACCACGTTCCGCCCTGCGGCTACCTCGTGATCCGAGAGAACGTCTTGGCTATGCTAAGCAACTCCCGCCAAATACGTATCTATAAATAGGCGTGTGTGGCCTCCTTTCTATGCTTTCACCGCTGTAGAAACCACTCAGACGTTCCCGAGCCAACTATACTGCAAGCGCTCGAGCACTCCCGTTTTTACTTCTACAAGATCAATCCGATCGGTAAGCTCGCATTCCTCCTTTTTATTGCTTTTTATTTTCATTAGCTTGGTTTTCCCCGGTTTATATTCCTTTCACCCCGTTTGTCTCGGGTTATCACGACCCGATCCTCTCCTCTGAAACGCCGCCCTATCCTTTATGAAGGATAATGTCGAGCTCGGATAGTCAAAACGCTTCCGTTGCGGATTACGACGACGACATGGAGATCGATAGCGAGGAAAAAATGATTGAAGAGTCGTCTAAGGCAACTCTCGGTGCCCCATCGTCACCTGCAGCTGGGGACGCGGCAGAGGCCTCCGAACATTCCGGGGAATCATTGAGCGACGAGAGAGAGGCTTCAGACCACACGAGCGCTGTAACACCCTACTTTTCTTAAAATTAATTACCGTTCTAAAAACCAAATTAAGATAAACTAAGCAGCGGATAAACAAACTTAAATAACAAACTAGTGGGAATGTCACCGCCACAACCACCCTTCCACGGTGATTGCACAGGCTAAGGATAGAACTAAATCATCAAGTCGAACTAAAATTGAAATTACTTAATTAAAGCCACTTGGGGAAAAACACCCTGGTGTCTATCACCAAACATAAATAACATAAGTCTACAATCCATCAACCAAAACATCATAAAGATAAACAGAGTTTAGACTATTAGATCTACTAAACTAGTCTAACTCGAACAACTCTCAAACGCTGGGCCCACCTGAAAGGGGTTTTGCAAAACAACAAGTAGACAAGTAGAAAACACCCGTTAGCACGAAGCTAAGTATAACCACACTCAACCCTGTAAAATACTACATTATATACTTTGGAAAAACATTTGCTCACATTCTCAAATCAAGCAATCTCAACACTTACACAACTTTAAGATAAACTACAAGCTTTCTATATGCTCGCAACCTATAATATCAACAGGCATGCTTCAACGATAAATACTTATCAACATAATCACTCTAACACATATTCATCATAGCAAAACTCATCATGATGATCTCATGCTATCAAGCAATTGCATACTATCAATCAATAAGAAATTGTTCTCATGCTTTTGAGTTCTCATCATGCAAACTAGATATATAAGACATCAATATGCAACTAAGGCAATCATACTCAATATACAATCTCGGTTAATCATTCTCATTATGCAATCTAGTGCAAACATTCTCATTATGCAATCTCGTGCAACATTCTCATTATGCAATCTCGTGTAACATTCTCATTATGCAATCTCGTGCAAACATACTCATTATGTAATCTCGTGCAATACTATACTCAAATGCATTAGGATGCTATAGGATAAGTATACTTATACGCTCGTTTGAAAATAGAATACTTTTCTGTGGAGGTTTCTTAGAGCCACAAGGACTCGCTTGCTTTCATTTCTTAGAGTCGCAATGGCTCGCTTTCTTAGAGTCGCAATGACTCGCTTTCTTAGAGTCGCAATGACTCGCTTTCTTAGAGTCACAATGACTCGCTTTCTTTACAAATGGATAAGGTAGGAACTTCACCGTAGCGTGAACGAACCTATCCCGGTACGACCTCTAGCCGACCTATGCTCAATCTCATCCACCGAACCACTCTCTTGGTTCTAAACTCATCTCTGTGGAATTAGGTATCGAACTTTTAGTGTGCACACCCCCTGACCAGGATTCCAAGCTTGGCTGGAAATTTCCAACCTTGTAACGTGGGAATATGCCGCGTTACATACACTTAGACCGCAATGTCCATTTCTTTCTTCCCAAGAGGACATAGTCCAAACGGGTCCTCTAAAACAAGGTTTTCCTCACCATAGTTATATATAGATATATCACTCATGCATCTCATATATGCAACATTTAACTTATGCAAAAAGAAATGCACATACTTCTCAACTCATTCTCAAAAGACAAGATAAAGATGCTCTACATGGAAATGAGATATTTGGAAAATAATACTTAGGCTCACGTTGGCCACTTATGCACTTTTAAAACGTGATATGCTCAAAATGGCATTTACTGTAACCATATGCTTCTACTTTCTATTCGTTGTGAAACTCAACAATTCAATAAAACATGCTTGAAACTCATAACTTAACAAATCTTCTCAAATACACTTAGCAAGTAGTTAGCATGCTATTTGAACTCAAAAATATACTCACAGTAAACATACTCAACATTATGAACTTGGCAGTGAACTTCAACAATTTATTGTAAATACTTTAGGCATGCTTTGCTAGCGAAAACCAACCATTTAGGCTCATGCTTTTCTATTTACAAAAATAAAATATCATGCTCAACTCATGAATTGAAACAAGTCTGGTAATTCATAAGTCCAAAAACAGTGAATGAAACCAAATACTTCTGCAACAATTTCTTTTACAAAAACAATCATAAATAGCTCAAAACTTAACCAAAACCAACGAAATCAAAGCCAAAACGTGTATCAAGACGACCCCGAGGTACCGAACCGCAAGGGCCCGTGATACCTGGTTCGAAACGACACGTAGCTAAGCCGCAAGGGCCCGGCCACTGCACAAGGAACAACTTCACAGACCTTGGGGCGGGGCTCAACTAGGTTCGCCCCTCAAACCGCCATTTCGCTGGCTCTAGGCAACGACCCTCTCCTAGGGCCGTTCCCTAGGCCCGGCTGGCCATGACTCTAGCCAACGGTCCCCTTGTTGGGCCGTTGGCTGGGGCCGGTGAATCTACTGGTGCACACTACCTGTGCACCAGATGATTTCTTCTCATCTGCAAAATATTTTCAGACAATTCTAGCACATCCAAAACATCAACAACACATCATAGACAAGTAATAGATCACTTAATAGCTCAAACACTTCAAGGATCTAGCATTTCTACTCATTTCTACTTATAAAACAATGGTTTCACAGAGCCAAACTTAAGATGGGAGTCCATGGGGTTATACCTTTGTTGTTTGCTCTTCCTTCTCTTTGTGTGGTTCCCTTTCCTTTCTATCTCAGGTGTTACCCTCCTTCACCACCTATTTCCTCAAGCAAACATAGATACACACTAAGTTTAAGACAACTCAGAGATGGAAGGTGGATAATGCAAGGTCTGAGAATGAAATGGATGAATAGAGATTGTGGAACTTACTGCCTTTGCTTCCTTTCTTCTACAGAGCTTAGAAAATGGAGAGGGAAATGAAGAGGATCAGGAGAAACAAGATGAGAGGGTTCTATTTATATGGGTGCAAAACCCTAGGTAGATCACCAATGATTGGTTGATGGCAAAATAGTAATTTGGTTGAGTTCTACAAAATATCAGGCAAGCCTGTGGTCTATCATGCAACATGAACCATAGTCTAGGAATGAGATTTTAAATAGTTTGGGGTCAAAAATACATTTTTCCAAAAATACTTTCTAGACAACCACTTAGTTTAGATTTCTCCACTACAAGAATGTTAACATTTAGCGACGTTTTTTAAACGTCGGTAAAAATAAAAATACGTCGCCAAATGTCTTTACTGACGAAATAAAAACGTCACCCGGACCGTCGGGTTAGCGGCGTATGGAAAGGTATTACTGACGAAGTTAATTTTTCGTCATAAAATATTACGATTACTGACGTTTTTACATGGTCTTGATAATGTCATGGAATACATACTTTTTGAAACGAAATATTAACAAAAACGTCGGTAATAGTTTGTGACGAAGTAAAATATTTCGTCAGCAAATGTGTTTTTACTGACGTTTTCTACACAATTATGCTTGTCATGAATAAATTTAATTGGTGACGAAAAATGAAATGTGTTATTTTATTGACGATTGTGTACGTTATTATGTTGTCACTAAAAAAAATTAATTGATGACAAAATAACAATTTGTCAGTAAAAAGACATTTACTGACATATTTTCCATATTCGTTGTGATCGCAAAATTTTATATTTGGAGATATTTGCAATTTTTTTAACAATTGATGATATTTACATATGCTTGTATATAAAAAGATTTATACAACAGTTTCATGTAATTGAAAATAAAATATTTTAGCATCAATTAAATGTTCAAAATAAGAGAATATATACATTTTATATTTTATAGTATAATATTGAATTACAAGGATGTAATGTGTATATAATGGGTCCAGCATATCTCCATGGTTGTGTAGTAGGTGAACAACAGCTGCAAACATGGGCTCTTTGTCATTCATGGGATCCGGATCCAAATACATATCAAGCAACCTAAGAAAATAAATCAATGAAAAATAAGCAAAGATTTATCTAGCAGAGAACACTAAGAACATTAATAGATTGCAATATGAGAGTCAACCAGTGTTCCAGCATCTGCTGGATAATCTAAACAGTACAATATGCAATTGGAAAAATAATAAGACCATCAACTAGACTATAGAAATAAAATCACAAAAATTACTCAAAAGATGACTACTGCACCTTCACTGTGATGAATTCAATTATAAAGAAAACATAAATTGCAATTGGCCACTCTAATAGAAGTGATCTTTCCCCTTTCTATTTCACCACCCAGACCAACAACCAATAATAATAAATGTATGTATGCGTCTATGCATGCATGTTTGTGTATACAGGTATCCAAGAAGAAAATGGGGAGGTAAATGTGGGAGAAAAGCTCACATTTAGTCCTCAAATTAAATACGAGCAGAGCAATATTCAAGGATGTTTCAGCCTCAAAGCCCAGATAGACACAGGTACTCATGGAGGGATTAACCTGACCATAATATCCTAAATTAATCATTGCATTAATTTTACAAAAGCAATCTTAATGCCTCAATTTTTATTTTATATATATATATATATATATATATATATATATATATATATATATATATATATATATATATATATATATATATATATATATATATATAAGTTTTAAATTTTAACAAAATATTAAGTATAATATAAGTTCAAAATAAACAAACACATTATAAATCATAATGAGCCTCATGAATCATTATAGTCAGTTTTTACCTATGAATTCCATAACCAGAACATGCAACCTCAAAAGAAGTGGAGTTGGGCACCTTATTCCAACTGCCTTGAGCCTGCAGTTGCAGAAGCACTTTCAGTAAATGAATCATGTAAGGAAATTAACAGTGTTCTATGCTGATATAATAGGGGAATGACACTTCTTCCTGAAAGTAATACAACTATACCAATCACTATGGCCCATATAACTAGCAACTAACAACCTTACAAAAACACAGTCTTACAAACAACTAATTTCAAAAAGCACAACATGAAGCAAACATATGTTTATGATTAAGGCAACAAAATAAAACAGCATTTTTGTAGAAAATCTAAGAGAAAATGAGATCAACAGAGCATCTTAAAACTAGTAAAAGTGTGCACAGTTTAGTTTCATAAGCTTAGATCTAGAAGATAAAATCAATAATAATTATGCACACTTTCACTAGTTCTATGCTTAGTAGAAGACAAAATCAATCATAATTATGAAATCAACATAAAGATAAGATTAGTAGAAAGGAATTAAACGCTTAGAATAATTTTATACTTAAATACAAGGACTGAAGTCTTGTAAACTTTGATTGCAAATTCCTGCCCATATGATTTTGTAGCATGGTAAACATTGGCCTGTTTGAAAAAAACAGGTGACATCAATTCAAGTGGACAGCTTACAGGAAAATATAACTAAGAAGCAAACTTGGCAAACAAAATCACATTGACATACTTCTTTACCAGTTGAAATGCAGCCATTGATGATATCATGAAACACACCACAGTCCAACATTTTAAATAAAACCATGCGAGTTCTCGGGTCAATTGCCTGAAAACAAAACGAGATCTTAGCAAGAAGTACTAACATCCTTGATAATACAACCATTACATAATGTAAATGCTCAGCGAAACAAATACAAACAATAAATGATACAGCAAAGTATGGACCTTTTCTGTAGAACATTTGTTTAGCTATCCTGATTATCTAGAAACAAAAATCTAAAAATGTTAATTGAAAAATGAAAGAAACAAATCAACTGCATTTACAATAATTTTTAGTTGGTTTTTCAGATTTTGTGGCTGAGCTGGAACCCTGTAAGGCGGTAATGGTGTAATGGTAACCCTCCACAGAGAAGTGAATTCCTAAGAAATTTACCTTAAACAAAAATTGGTTAGGTCACAATCTCAGTAATTGTTCTATTCAATGACAAAGCTTATTAATAAATATGTGTTGTAACTGCAGGTTGGGATCATCCTATGGTTAATCCTGTGTATGTACTAGGGTCAGCAAAACTATATGATGCAAGTCATTAGGCATCAAGCTAATAATCCTTGATACATTTTTACTGTGAGCCAATAATTAAGTAGGATTCAACTTAAACAAGCATCCAAGCCCTAGATCACAATATTTTCACCCAAACAAAACCCTAGCTAGCTCAGATTTTGCATATTAAACACCAAATCATGAGAAAAGGGAACTCTTAAATTTCTAAACTCCTAACCTTCATATGAGTAATTCATAATGAATTTAAATAAATAAATATATATATATATATATATATATATATATATATATATATATATATATATATATATATATATATATATAAAATAAAAAACAAATCACAACAAAGTTTTTAAAGAAATTACAGAGAAAGCTATCCTATTCTAACTAATGAGAGCAAAAAATTACCCAAATGATACCAAAAATAGAGTTTATACATGGATGCTTGGTGGAGATTAGTTGATTAGGGTTTGTATTTACCTGGACATGAATCTTCTCTTGTAAGCTTGGGTCCTTTTGGAAGACTTCCACTGGGGTTTGCAGAGATGAAGGCAGAGAAAATAGTGATGAGATGAGGGGAAAATAGTGAAATTAAAAGCAAAGAAAATTTCATTATACTGCAGTGAGATTAGGGGAAAACCAGAGACACGGGTTCTTAGGCCTCTTTAGTCTATGAGAACAGCAAAATACACATGAAATTATCAAAGTTAAAAGGATCTAATTCATTCTAAATAACTAACCTGCAAGCGGAAAGAAATTAGTGAATTCACTGGCTTAGAGGTCAATGGAAATGGCTATGGTCCATTCTAAAGGATCTTCAGCGTCACCTCTCTTCCTTCTATAGTGCGACGCCGCTGCAGAAACGACAACACTCTTCTCGCAGTGGAAATGGCGATGGTGTCACGGAGCGGTGCTGATGAAGGCGAATGGCGATGGTGTCACGGAGTGGCGAATGGCGATGGTGTGTTTTGTACTGCGTACTGCTGCTAGGGTAGTGTAGAGAGGCGAAGTTGGAAGATTTTTACACAATTTTTTTTTTAAATTTCTGAAGATATTCTTTCTTAATGGCGCCAAGTGATAAAAATTTTTCCCACCAAATATTTTCACTTTTCCCGACGTTTTATGCTAAAATTGATTTTTAAAACAAAATATTTAGGGACACTTATTATAAAACGTCATTGAATCTATATCTTTATCGACAAAAAAATTATATTTCGTCAGTAAATATTACAAAAAAAAATTATTGTCTTTACCCAAATATATAGTGACGTTATTTAATATAACGTCACTAACTGTTATATTTAGCGACGTTTTTTAGAGCGTCGTTAAAATTTTCGTCGGGAAATGAAAGATTTCTTGTAGTGCTCCCGGTTTCACTCAGATTGACTTTCGGGTCAAAAACTTGGTACGCAATGTACCCGAGAATTTAGGATTTTTGAATTAAAATAATTTCCGGTGCTGAATTCACGTAAAATGTAACCCAAAATAATTTATTCAAATACGAAGTTTATCTCAAAAAGTTTTATAGAGTGAAAAATGGCTATTTTGGAATTTCTTAAAACCGAATTTATAAAATAAAATTTTGGGTTGTCACAGGCGCTTCCTCAGCACCTGACGAACCAGAAACGCCAACCCGCACGCTGGGGATCGGGCCCGACCCCCACTTGTCACCCCGCTCAGTGGGAGCTTTGTCTGGGGCCGCCGCAAGGGACGCTCCGGCAACGGTCGAAGAGGAGATAAAAATGGTCTTCCTCAACAGCGAGAGCGTCGATCGGCAAAAGTGTCTACTGACCACCAATGAAGCAACGGACGAGTAGCGTTCAACACCCGGAGATCCTCCGGGGGAGTCAAGGAGCGCCATCGGGGCAAATGTATCGGGCTTCATTACGATTCCCTGAAGGCCTCGATCACCTTCCCCTTCTCCCCCTTCTTGACCGCCTTTCTTGGCTACTTCCGGGTTTTACCGGGACAAATTTGCCCAAACACCCACCTAATCATTCCATGCTTCCCGCAAATTTGCGCCCGGCACAATGCAGTATGCACGATGGAGTTATTCAACTTCATCTATGTTGTTGGTCCCGATAGGGTGGTGAAAGTCTAGAGAGGGGGGGGGGGGGGGGTGAATAGACTTTCAAGCTTTTTCACAAGTAATAACTCTTTGGTAACTTCAACTCTAAGTAACAAGTAAATAGAGTTAGCTTGAACTGCACAGTGGAATAAATAGGTGTAAAGAGTTATGCTCAATTAATAATTTGAATCACATGCACGTGTATAGCAAGTTTAAATGAGGTGTGAGGATGACATGAATATCTTGAATATTTAAAGGAGATGGTTCACTCAATATGTAACAATAATATTCAAGACTATAAATAAGATATCGTATCACGTCGACCGTATGACGAACGTCACATGCAATACGTCAAACTTGCTTAGAATAAGTCACTATTTAAGCCTGAAAAGTTTGAGTTACATACATACGTAAAAACATGCTAAACCCAAATGATTAAGATTAACTGTGAATAGTAAACGGGTTAGTCGGATAAGATAGATAGATAGAGCAAATTATGTAAGTGCAGTATGTAAATGAGAGAGGCTTTTTATAGTGGTTCGGAAGTGGCGTAATCTTCCTAGTCCACTTTACTCCATTCACTTCTAGGAGTAATTCACTATTTTCCACACACAGTTACAATAGTGAATAAGCGCTACACAAGCACTTCTTCCGGATGTCTTGCACACAGCTACACCCAACTCCGAGTGTGTCGCACACAGCTACACTCAACTACGAGTATTTCGCACACAGCTATACTCAACGCCAACTAAGTGTTTTGCACACAGCTCCACTTAGCAACCACGAGTGTTTTGCACATAGCTACACTCACTAGAGTATTTTGCACACAGCTATACTCTTCTAACAATTACAAATACAAAGGTAATTGTATCTCTCTCCAACTATTTTTGAGACTATTCAGACTAAGTCTCTAAAGAATATTTGAGCAATTGCACTTTTCGAATTTTGCACTTGTTTATCCGTGTGTATTTTTTGTATTCACCTCTATCTTTTCTTCAAGTCTTCATGTCCCTTTTATAGATAATCAAATATATCCGTTGGAGTGGGATAATTTGATATTTGAAATTTGAATCTTCATAGCCTGCTATTGTTGACAACAGTAGATCTTCAATTTTGATTTGATTGTCAACTTGCCTGACAAAATAATATTTTATCTCAACTTGATTTTCAAGTTGTTTCTTAAAATATTATTTTTGTTGTCAATTTGAATTTCCAACGAATCTTTGAAATAAATTCTTCTGATAGAATTTATTTCTAGGATAAGTTTTTATATTCATGTCTTCATAAATATTTCTCACGTTCTGATCATATCTTCAGGCAACTTTGGACTCTTGTGGCATGTGGGTAGATTCAAAATAAATTCTTTCGAATTTATCCATTTTCTGATCATCTTGCTTCTTTGCCACATTGTGCTCCTTTGACTTAGGCACTTCTTGCTTGTTTGACTTGAACATTGTGATTTTCTGATTTGGTCACATTGTGCTCCTTTGGACACATCGTGCTTGTTCACATTTTTGCCACATTGTGCTCCTTTGACTTAGACACTTCTTGCTTGTTTGACTTGAACATTGTGCTTTTCTGATTTGGTCACGTTGTGCTCCTTTGGACACATCGTGCTTGTTCACATTGTGCTCCTTTTCAGACATCTTGCTTGTACACATCGTGCTTCTTAAGAACATTGTGCTCCTTGGGAACATTGTTCTTGTACGCATCGTGCTCCTTAAGAACATTGTGCTTGTCTGAATTCTTGACTTGTAAAAAATAAGTCCTTGGAGGGGAATCAATCTCAGGTATGATCGTTTTAAGTAAGGACTTCTACCATTTCACCGTTAAGCTCATCCAATTATTTGTTGCAACGCCATTCTTTTATGCTTCTTTCTCGGATGAATACTCGTAGGACCAAAATTAATTTCCCAAATTAATTTTGTTCTTCATATGGTAGATTTCCTTTGACTCGATATTCTGGTTTATGATGCTTGAGCTAGAGACCTAAAATCTAAGGGGATCTATAGTACATTTGGCTCATCAAAACTTACAAAAATATTCCTATCATATGTCGTTAAACCCTTAGCGGCTAAGCACGGGGGGGGGGGGGGGGGGGGGGGGGGGGGGAGGAGAGTTCTTAATGGCTCAGTCCAGGGAGTTCCTTTGCTCGATCCCAAACCTCCTAGGAAACAACCGGGGATGGAAAAACAGGATCTTTTCTATTAAATGCGATCCGTGGATCCTCCTAGTCGAAAGGACGTGGGCCTCTAATTTTAGGAAACAAGTACAGCCACCGCCCACTCAAGCCCTTCAAGAAGTTACTTCTCATATCTCTTGTGAATATTACGAGTACAAGCACTTTCGATCGAAGGACGCTTATAACAACGCTCGGCTACCTCCCCTTCGGTACGATCTGAAGCTGAAATACAGACCGCGGCCTGCAATTACAAGGGCCGTCATACCTTCACAGTCGCGTATCCCGATTGACGAAGGTTGTTCTTCGCCATACTACCGGGCTTTGTCTTACCGACTGTTCACTGATTAACGATACTTTTGCTTATTTTTACAGGTATGGGTCCAGCTCGAGGTTTCCCTTCCTCCACCTCCGGTTCGAACCGTGCTCTCCGAGCTAAAGCCGTGCTCGGGAAGAAAACTTCTAGCGCCTCACCATCTCTAGCAACAGGGGCGGGTAATCCGATTGCTCCTGCCGACCGCCCCCTTGGAACTTCACCTCTGCATCCGAAGTGGCTTTGCCCCGCGGTTCAGGGGTGGATCTACAAACCATCTGAGTCCCCAATAAAAAGAGCAAGGACAAAGCAGCGGGGAGTGATGCTGAGGAAGTGGTGCCGCTCAAACGACGCCGCCGAGCGAGCCTTCCGCCTGAGACTCCTTTGATCGAGGCCCTGACGAGCGGGGGTCCGACTAGCTCGCTCATGTAAAAAATTAACGCTCTATTGCCGACTGATGACAACCTGAGGAGTTGGACGCCCAACCAGGTCGCTGAACGTGGGGTCCACGACATAATTCAGGTTCATATTAACTCTTCCTCTAACTCTTTTCAGTCGTCTTACTCGGTAAACAATGCACCTAACCTAGATTTTCGCAGCTGACCCGCGTGCTTACTGATCTTCACTACCGCGCCCTCTTGGCGAACGAGGCCAAGGCATTGAAGCAGGTCCTCAGTCGGCGAGATCATGAAATTGTCGACTTGAAAAAAGAGCTGAAAGCTGCAAAGGAAGCCCAGTCGGCGGCTGAGAAAGACGCCCGGATCGCTCGGAAAGAGGAGGATGAGCTGAAAACTCACCTGAGCAACATGGACGAACTAGCGGCCTTTCTATGCCGTGATGCTGGATCCGCTGAGCAATTCTTTCGAGCTTTCATGAAGAAAAAGCTCGGGGAAGACCTGGTGTGGTCATTAGGTCATTGGGCCTACGCTTCCGGGCAACGGGCTATGCGGAAGGAAGCCGAGATGATTATGGAAGAGGTTTTCGAAGGGGAAGACCTTCAGACTGTGCTGGCCAACCTGCCGGATGATGTTCCTGACCCCGGTCCTGCTCCGTATTCCGACCCAGTTCCCGGTGTCACGGATCTTAACTCGGAAAAGGAGGGTCCGTCTGATCGGCAAGGTTTCATTCCTACCGACACGGCTAGCAAAGATGCCCCGGGCGCTTAGATTGATTTTCCTATATTTTTGTTTTTGCGGACTTATCGATCGGGAGCTCGGTCCTGTTGTACCGAGCACATAACTCTCTTAAATTCAATTTTATTTTGATGTTTCCTTCATACTTTACCTTTCGTAATTTCATGCACGAATTAACTTCGACCACTTTAACGAAATTTGGTGTGCATGTTTAGTAAATTGGCTTAACTTATGAGCGCCTTTTAATTTACGAGCGCCTTTTACTATGGATCCCGAGCACAGACAACCAAACGCAACGCAAACAGCCGAACATTTACCATCTGGTGCGTTTCTTGCTTTAGTGCTTATTAGCGCTCGGTTTATTTGGTTTCCGGTTTGCTGCTTTAACGCCTATTGTTCTTATTAAACTTTAGCATTGGCTATTAGCACTATTAGCTCTTTCTCCTTCCAGCCCCCCCCCCCCCCCCCCCCCCACTGTCAGCCATACAAGGGACAAGTGTGGGTGAAAGTGATCAAAGATATCCTTTGCGAATTTGTTTCCAAGTTGCAGCGATCGTTATCTGATCGCATTATATGAACGTTTAGCTTTCGAATTTATGGTCTTTAGGCTATCGTCCAAGTTGGTTAAAATCGGACCAAGTTTATGCGACTTTGTGGTTGTCGGGTTATTATCCTCATCGGTTGGGGCTGAGTCAAGTTTATGCAACATTGTGGTCGTCAGGTTATTACCCTCATCGGTTGTGGCTGGATCAAGTTTATGCGACATTGTGGTCGTCGGGTTATCACCCTCATCGGCCAAGGCCGGGTCAACGTAGATGATCTCTAACGCTCAACTTGGTGATCTTCAAGGCTGATGTGACTCACGTCGATCGGACTAATTGCTATTACGAACCTGAATGATATTATATTGAAAAATTATACATAGATATTATCGATCGGTAGCGCAGTTCGCAGACTGACCGTAATCTTCCGACCGGTTTTACATGACACTTGAGACGAGCAAAACAACACGCAGGTTGGTGCCCACTCCCAACTTTACCTAAGAAACAGAGGAAAGCAAAAGCTGCAATGCCCCTAATGACGGAACAAGACCAAATTTTCGAGTTCCAAGTCCGGTCAATCGGTCTTCCGGTAGTAGTTTCCAGCCGGTAAGTACCCGGGCCAACTACCGCCGAAATGACATATGGGCCTTCCCAGTTTTGAGCGAGTTTTTCCCCTTTTAATGGCTGGCTCGCCTCCCTACGGCGTAGAACATAGTCCCCAACCTGGAAATATCGAGGCCGAATGTGCACATCTCGACTTGTTTTCACCTTCTTCTGGTACTCAACCGCTCGGCGGGCGGCTAAGTCCCTCTTCTCCTCTACACAATCCAGGTCCGTAATAAGGAACTGCTCGTTTTTCGCGGCGTCATATGCTCTCTCCCGCGCGGTCGGGATCCAAGCCTCTATCGGAAGACGAGCCTCTGCATCATATACTAATGCGAATGGAGTATCTTTGGTGGCCTCCCTGGGCGTCGTTCGGTATGTCCATAAGATAAATGGCAATTCTTCCGCCCAGCTCCGGCCCACAGAGTGTAACTTTTTCTTCAATCCTTCTAGGATGGTGCAGTTTGCATTTTCTACCTGGACATTTCCTTGAGGATAAGCTACTGACGATCGTATGGACGTGGTCCCAACAGTTGCCAAGAAATTTCGAAAGTACTGTCCCTAGAACTGCCGTCCATTGTCCGTTATCAATTGGACCGGGACACCGAAACGCGATATCATGTTCCGCCACAAGAATCGAGCACACTGTTGTGAAGTAATTGTGGCTAAGGGCTCCGCTTCAATCCACTTGGAAAAATAATCGATAGCCACAATGATGAAACGACGACGCCCGGATAGCCTCAATTGGACCGAGCGAACGGGATAACCGTGCTTACCAGTTGGTAGTAGGTTGCGGGATGCCCGGGCATCCGTGCATACAATTGACAGGTTTCACAATCTTTAGCTACTTTCTCACAGTCCAGCTGTATCGATTGCCAATAATATCCAATGACCATAATGCGACGAGCCAAGGAGCGCCCACCCTGGTGGGACGAGCACAAGCCCGAATGTAGCCCATTCATGACAAGTTCAGCTTCAAAGCTAGTTAGGCATCTCATTAAAGGTTCATCATATGATCGACGATATAAGTGGCGGTCTAACACTTGGAATCTGGGGGCTTGGAGTCTAGCCTTCCGAGCCCTCTGAGTGTCGTCCGGTAATCTTCCATCTCGTAAATACCTATGATGTCAGCAATCCATGTTTCCTCCTCCGCCTGAATGTGAGCGGTCAGCAATCGATTGATGCTGGGCGCTGGAATCACTACGATCCGGGCAATCTTAGAAATGTGTTCTGGAGCGTCTTGTGCCAATTTGGATAGGATATCTGCATCAGCATTGTCTAGACGCGAAACATGTCGAACAGCGTATGCCCGGAAGAAACTCAACATCTCCAACGCCAAATCACGATACGAAAGCAAACTCTCTCCATTGACCTCATACTCCCCCAAGACTTGCCCTACAACCAAGGTAGAATCAGTTTGCACTCGGATGTAGGTAGCCCCCAGATCCCGAGCGTACTAGAGACCGGCGATGAAAGCCTCATATTCAGCTTCATTATTGGTGGGAGCAAACTGATACACCTCCGGCTCCCTTCTTGTTGCTCGAGCCATCTGTAGTTATTGCCCACCAAAGCTGCATCGGGATCTTCCAAGCTTTGGGGCTGCATGTCCCGAGCGGTGCACTCGACAACAAAGTCAGCTAAGGTCTGACCTGTAATGGCCGGTCGAGGTTTATATTCTATGGCAAATTGGGTGAGCATCAATGCCCATTTGACCAGACGACCGGAAGAAGAAGCTGTTCGGAGGACGGCTCCGATAGGTTGATCAGTCAAAACGCGAATCAATTGGCCTTGGAAATAAGGAGCCAATTTCTTAGCCGCTATATACAAGTCGTACACTGCTTTTTCCATCCGGGAATAACGAAGTTCCGGGCCATGCAACGCGTGACTAACATAATACATGGGTCGTTGTACGGACTCGAGATCCGTTCGGCACAACACTGCACTCACGGCCCGGTCAGATACAGCGAGGTAGACCTCCAGATCTTCTCCAGGTTCCGGTTTGGATAAAACGATTGGAGACATCAAATACTCCTTCAACTCATTAAAAGCTGACCGGCATTCTTCATCCCAAATGAATCCATTGACCTTTCTCAAGACTTTGAAGAACGGTAAAGCCCGCTCAGCCAACTTAGAAAGAAACCGGCTCAAGGCGGCCAACATGCCCGTGAGCTGTTGGACCTCCCGAACGGTCGAAGGCGGCTGCATATCAAGTATCGCCTTGACCTTTGAGGGATTTAGTTCGAACCCCCTCTTAGTCATCATGAAACCTAAAAATTTTCCCGTCTGAACTGCAAACGTGCACTTATTAGGGTTCAAATGCAACTGGTATGTTTTCATGATCTGGAAGCATTGACGAAGATCTCGAACAAGGAGTTAACCATCCGCTGGTAAGTGGCCCCAACATTCCGAAGACCGAACGACATGACTCTGTAGCAATATAAACCATCCGGTGTCGCGAAAGAAGTTTTACTTTCATCGTCATGAGCCATCATGACTTGGTGATACCCTTTGAAGGCGTCCATAAAGCTCATCAAATTCGCGCCAGCCGTCTCGTCCACCATTTGATGGATGCTCGGCAAGGGGTAAGGGTCTAGCGGGCAAGCTTCGAGCAAGGACAAACGGTCAAGAAAGTTCACCGGGCAACCAAAGCACACGTGGACCTATCGGTCAGGATTTATCCTACCAGCAAGTATTAATTGTAATAAGCCCGGTTAGGTTGGCCTTACCACCACCAGCATTGTTAAGTCCGGGAAAAGTCTCGGCACCAAGCCCTACTAAGTAGGCAATTTTGGTCTCCGGACCCATGAGGACAATGGTCCGACCTACGGCCGCAGTGTCGATAAACTTTATGTTCCGGTCTTATACCGATGAGGAAAATGCTTTGACCTACGACCGCAATGTCGATAAACTTTATGCATGTTCTGGTTTTATACCGATGAGGACAAGGCTCTGGCCTACAACCGCAATGTCAATAAACTTTATGTTCCGATCTTATACCGATGAGGACAAGGTTCCGGTCTACGACCGCAATGTTGATAAACTTTATGTTCCGGTCTTATACTGATGAGGATAAGGCTCCGATCTACAACCACAATGTCAATAAACTTTATGTTCCGGTCTTATACTGATGAGGACAAGGCTCCGATCTACGACCGCAATGTCGATAAACTTTATGTTCTGGTCTTATACCGAAGTGGACAAAGGTCCTTTAGCTCCGGTCTTATACCGAAGAGGACAAAGGTCCTTCAGTTCCAGTCTTATAACTGAAGAGGACACGTGCTACCATTACGACCAAAAGGTCGGGATAAACTACGGTTTCCAAACCCACGAGGAAGAGCTACCCTTGGCCACTTTGGTTTGTAAATTGTATCATGATCATGTATGTGGATTGGTCGTGTGATAGGTCCCATTAGGTTGGCATTGCCACCACCAGGGCTATAAGTCCGGTTAGGTTGGCATTGCCACCACCGGCGCTCTACGTCTGGTTAGGTCGGCATCGCTACCACCAACGCTCTACGTCCGGTTAGGCCGGCAGCGCCACCACCAGCGCTCTAAGTCCTGTTAGGTCGGCATCGCCACCGCTGGCGCTCTACGTCCGGTTAGGTCGGCATCACCACCACCAGCGCCCTAAGTCCGGTTAGGTCGGCATTGCCACCGCCGGCCCGGTTAGCCCGAGATCGCATCTCGGCATAAGACCTACAAGGTAGGTAGTTAAGTCCAGTTAGGTTGGCTTTACCATCACTGTTGCTATAAGTCCGGTTAGGTTGACATTACCACCACGGGCGCTCTACGTCCGGTTAGGTCGGCATCACGACCGCCGGCGCTCTACGTCCGGATAGATCGGCAGCGCCAACGCCGGCGCTCTATGTCCAGTCAGGGCGCTCTACGTCTGGTTAGGTCGGCATTGCCACCGCCGGCCGGTTAGCCCGAGATCGCATCTCGGCATAAGACCTACGAGGTAGGCAGTTAAGTCTGGTTAGGTCGGCTTTACTACCAGCGCCATAAGTCCAGTTAGGTTGGCATTGCCACCACCGGCGCTCTACGTCCGGTTAGGTTGGCAACGCCACCGCCGACGCTCTATGTTCGGTCAGGGCGCTCTACGTCTGGTTAGGTCGGCATTGCCACCGCCGGTCAGTTAGCCCGAGATCGCATCTCGGCATAAAACCTATGAGGTAGGCAGTTAAGTCCGATTAGGTCGGCTTTACCACTGGCGCTATAAGTCCGGTTAGGTCGGCATTGCCACCACCAGCGCTCTACGTCCGGTTAGGTCGGCATCGCCACCGCCGACGCTCTACGTCCGGTTAGGTTGGCATTGCCACCTCTGGCCCGGTTAGCCCGAGATTGCATCTCGACATAAGACCTACGAGGTAGGCAGTTAAGTCCGGTTAGGTCGGCATTGCCACCAACGGCCCTATAAGCCCGATTAGGTCGGTACTCCCACCATCGGCGCGATGAGCTCGGAACCATATGTTGGCTCTAAGCCCTAGCTAGAATTTTTCCCTGATGGTTTTTTTTTTCGTAGTCTAAGGTTTTTAACGAGGCAACCGGCATAAGTCATGGACTGTTTAGTCAAATTCTCTAGCCCGAACCCTTCCTCATTAGCTCGCCGTCAGGGCACAACTGGGGGGGGGGGGGGCTACTTGATAGGATATATACCCCGGTTTTGACTTCCCTATATGCCTGTGCTCTCGTTTTGTAGTCGGGTCGGGGTCAAACTGTTCGGAACCTGGTCCGCGGGTCAAAGTCAAACCCGTCACTCTTGGGCCTATATAAAGGGCATTAGCCCTCTAGTTTAGGGGTTCCTTCTCCTATCCTCCACTATACACTCTCTCTCTCTAGAATGTACAACTCTCTCCCTTCTCTCTATAAAATACATAAACAATTATGATAAAAGAGTCTTTGAGCTATCATTCCACCATTTCTACTCTTGATTCTACATACATACAGTATACACTCCACATACATCGAGTAATTAACCGTATCAATGAGTGTTGCTTGCCTCTCACATTGATGAACATGTACGGTAAAGAACTAGGAAGAGAAGACTGTTTAGAAAAAATACACGGTAGAGAACTAAGAGGAGAAGAGTTTTTATAAAAAGAATAGGTATTAGGAAAAATTAGATATTAGGGCTTTGATTAAAGAAGCGTGGATGGTGTCATTTTTGTAAATTAATATGGATAAAAAGGAAGAAAATGTTTAAAACCTATAGCACGCTACTTGGAGGTGTGTTTTAAAATAAACTATTATTTTAAACTCCCAATGTTTTAACAAACAGAGCTATAGCTTATTTGTAGCTTAAATAATCTATAAGCTAAAAAAAAAAAAAAAAAAAAAAAAAAAAAAAAAAAAAAAACTCTACCAAACAGAAGTACAACAACTAGCTTTAACATTTCCAAAATTAAGTCATTTTTAGAATATTCGACATAAAACTTAATCATATAAATAAAAAATAGAGTAAAAGACATTTTTTGTCCTAGACTTATAGTGGCTTGGACAATTTTAGTCCTTTATAAAAAAATTTGTCATTTTATGGATAGAGTTATTGTGGCGAGGACATTTTTGGTCCTCCATCTATATTTCTGTTAGATAACCGTATGAGAGAGAGGCAATTACGTCAATATAGGCTATCTCCTTCTATCTATTATATCAATGTGTGTTTGGCGGCTTCGATTCTCCTTCTATCTATTTGATTAGTAACCTGTTTGGAGGCTTCGATTCTCCGGCAATTTCTTCGTACAACTGCAACTTGGACTCTCCGACTCCTTCGAATTATGACCGAGAAGAAAACAAAACACACATAGATATAATAGATAGAAGGAGATAACTTAAATTGACGTAATTACCCCTCTCTCAGACGGTTATCTAACAGAAATATAGACGGAGGACCAAAAATGTCCTCGCCACAATAACTCTGTCCATAAAATGAC
This sequence comes from Ipomoea nil, assembly GCF_001879475.1. Taxonomy (NCBI): domain Eukaryota; kingdom Viridiplantae; phylum Streptophyta; class Magnoliopsida; order Solanales; family Convolvulaceae; genus Ipomoea; species Ipomoea nil. Next base: position 1,773,716 of record NW_017616630.1, read on the forward strand.
AAATTTTTTTATAAAGGACTAAAATTGTCCAAGCCACTATAAATTTAGGACTAAAAATGTCTTTTACTCTAAAAAATAATATATAACTATATATTAATTTCTACATCGATTTTTTTTTTTTTTTAAAAAAATGATGTAGAAACTATTATATACGTAAGTTATTGTATATATAGAGTATTTTTTTAAAATATTACATTAAAAACATACTGTGTCAGTTCGCAATGGTGGTTGGCATTCCGAGCTGGACCACATCACTAAAGAAAAATAGAAAATGGATAGGTCACACAAATAACTAAATTTCAAGTCCTTGAATAGAATATTTAAAAGTTAATGTCTCACATTATAAATAATTGAATCAGAGTTGAGGTCATTAACAATTACGTACTTTGCTTTCAATCTTAGAAATAATTACAATGATTCACAATTTCACATAGTGAATACTGAATAGTCTCACTTTGAAGTCCAGAGGTTTGGATTAATAGCACACGAACCATTTTTGGCTATTCTTACTTCTTTGAGTAAGTTTTAATTGGATTATTTACACTCCCGTGGGAATGGATTTCCCAGGAGTGAAATAGCAATGACTGTTGTCCTTTCACGTGTCCAGATCTAATAGATGAGAAACATTGATTTAAAAAAAAAAATGTGGTGGCATTTTCGTAAATAATTGAATATCGAAGTGTAAGTAAAATGTATTACAAGTGCATGTAAAATGTAGGGATGGGCACTTCGGTTCGGTTTATTCGAACCGAACCAAACCGAACCGATCCGATCCGAACCGAACCGAACTAGTAATAGAAAATCGAACGGTTCGAGATTTTGTAACCCAAACGGTTTAGTACCGAACCGAATCGAAACCGAACGGTTTAGCAAAAACCGAACCGAACTGAATGCTATATAATTTGTTTAATAAATAATAAATTAATAATAATAATAATAAAGAAGTAAATCCAGTTCCTTGATGCCTGTTCTGTCGTTCAGTTCGCATTCTTACTGGTACTGAACTTTAAATTTTTTATTTGATTTCTTTATAGCTTGTTTTCTACATTGCACTTTTGTTGTTTGTCGCAATTGCTCTTTACCTCACAATTATATCTAACTTGAGTTATATTTACAATATTTAGTATTTTCCTTAGTTTCATGTTTTTCTATAAACTTAATGTGCTTTACAGTCATTCTAATTTTGATTTCCAGTGCACTATAATTATTTTCTAGTACTGGAATATATTTCGAGTGCACTAGCAATGACAGATTGTGTCCAAAAATTAAATATATAGTAATTGACACTTGTTCTTTTAATATCAACTATACAGATAGATGATTATTCATCTTATCAACAAAAATATTCCAACTGAACCAACTGAAGAGTCGGTTGTGCAAAAACGTTAACTGATGTTTGGTAATTAGTACTTAGTATTGTATTTGAACTTTGGATTGCTATTTTGTTATATAATGTTTAGAGTTTGAATTTGGATTATGTGAATATGTATTGTTTGGTAGTATGTTCGAAAAATTAAGAAATGTTGAAATTTGCGGATCTTAAACCGAACCGAATTAAATCCGAATCGAAACCAAACCGTTTCAAACCGAACCGAACCGTTTCAAACCAAACCGAAACCGAACCGAACCTTAATGCTAAACCGAATGGTTTAACTTTTTCAAAACTGAAACCGAAACCGAAACCTAAAAAAACCGAACCGAAACCCGAAACGCCCACTCCTAGTAAAATGTATTATAAGTGCAAGTAAAATTTACACTGAGCATCAATACTAAGTGCACCTATAGGTATAAGTAGTTGCACCTATAACTATAAGTAGTTGCACCTAGGTGCATGAATATTTGCGGGTGGTTTTCACGGGTACTACTACCCGCAAGAACAAAAACGATGCTAAACAGAACGAACTCAGATCAATGAATGTTAACAAGGCAAAATTACATGCACTTGCAGGCGAAAGTAGGTGCAATTGTAGGTGAAAGTAGGTGCACCTGATCAATGAATGCAGGCAAAAACTACATGCACTTGTAGGTGAAAGTAGGTGCACCCGATCAATGAATGCTAACATGTGGCGCGCGCTTATTGGTTCGCATTTCTCTCCTGGGCACTTATTCGCACCTGAACGCAACCCTATATATATATATATATATATATATATATATATATATATATATATATATATATATATATATATATATATATATATAATCATTATTTTTATACTTGTTAAATATGTTTTTAGAATCCATAAATTAGTCTTAATTGTAATTGAAAATAAAATTTTAAAACGAATTGACATTGAAATTTTGATAAATAATTTTTTATTTCAATATGCCCTAAAAATGTCATTTTTAAATAAAATTTTGTGTTGTATTTTTCTTTGTTGAATTTTTATGCATTATATTTGGACAAAATTTTTTATTATTTGTTATAGAATACAATAACATAAAGTTCGATCAAATAGATTTGGACTCAATTACCAGATCTTCTATTGTTATTTTTCAGAGTTCATTTGAGACTATATTTCTTGTCTCTATAAATAGACAACATGCCTATTTTTAATGAAATGGCCATATGTGTGTGTGTGTGTGTGTATATATATATATATATATATATATATATATATATATATATATATATATGTAGTAGTAAATCCAAATCTCTTGATGCCTACTCCGCCGTTTAGTTCTTATTCTCACTTGTATTTTCCTTAAATTTCTTTATAGCTTGTTTTCTACATTGCATTTTACCTCACAATTATATCTAACTTGAGTTATTTTACAATATTCAGTATTTTCCTTAGTTTCATGTTTCTATAAATTTAATGTGCTTTACAGTGATTTTAATTTTGATTTTCGGTGCATTAGAATATTTTCTAGTAATGGAATATATTTCGAGTGCACTAACAATGACAAATTGTGTCCAAACATTAACTATATAGTATTCAACACTTGTTCTTCTAATATCAACTATACAGATAGATGATTATTCATTTTGTCAATAAAATTATTCCAAGTGAACCAATTGAAGAGTCGGTTGTGCAAAAAAGTTAACCGATGCTTGGTAATTAGTACTTAGTATTGTGTTTGAACTTTGAATTGCTATTTTGTTATATAATGTTTAGAGTTTGGATTTGGATTTGGATTATGTGATTATGTGAATATTTATTGTTTGGTAGTATGTTCGAAAAATTAGAAAATGTTAAAATTTGGGGATCTTAAACCGAACCAAATTAAATCCGAACTAAACCGAACTCTAATAGTAAACCGAATGGTTTAACTTTTTTAAAATTAAAAAATCAAAACCGAAAAAAATCGAACCGAAACCCGAAACGCCCACCCCTATAATTTTTAAAAATATTTAAAGTAAAATTCAAGTATGAAGTTTATAAGTTAATAGTGGACCAAAAGTTGAGGGCCTTAAACAAAATATTTAAAATTATGGCCGTAAGTTAATAGTGGACCAAAAGTTGAGGCCCTTAGACATTAATTTACAAGTAATTTGTAGAAAAATTATAAAGATTCATAAATATTAACTTGTATATATAATATATGCAATTTGGATATACATGACATACATCGTTACGTTAACTCTGTATCCTATGTACTATAAATAAATGCAATGATTCATAGTTGAAGCAACACTAAAACATATTCTAATTAAGTTTGTTGAAATATAGACGAAATGAAGATGGGTGAGTGTGAGACGAAGCATATTTTGTTGGTGATAGCGTTCATGTTTTTTATTGTTGGAGCAATTGTCGTAGATGCTGAAAGCTATGCGGATTGCTATAGAAAATGTAGTGCCCGTTGCGTTGGCCGCTTTCGATTTATTTGCCTGAACTTGTGCCGGAGAAAATGCAAGGACAATCCACCAGAAGTCGTCTCATCAAATAACATGTTAAGCTCAAAACCGGATCTTCCTTATCACCTACACAATTGAGATATATATTGTGCTATTTAATATAATAATAATGTACGCGTAAGTATGAGAATGTGATAGATTATGGCCATTAAAGAATAATTTCTCAAATTTTATATTCGTTTCCTTTTAAACTTAATACTGACATTCTCTCAAAAACTTAATACTGACATAATATTAAGAGCAACCCTAATAAGAGGGTTGTGCACAGATTTTGAAGAAAAAATGGCACGGTAGAGGAAAGAGGAGAGAGAGGGGAGAGTGTGTTGCAGGAGTTTGGGGTTCTTTGAGAACGTTATGCTATGGACCCGTGTCCACCATGTGCATGGTGAACATGCTATACATTCATAATTCCTATACTGTAGATTCATAATTTCTATACTGTAGATTCATAATTTCAATATTGTAGATTCATAAAATTTATAATGTAGATTCATAATTTCTATACTGCACATTCATAATTTCTGTACTGTAAATTTATAATTTCTATACTGCACATTCATAATTTCTGTACTGTAGATTCATAATTTCCATACGGTAGATTAATAATTTCTATACTGTAAATTCATAAAATTCATATAGTACAGAAATTGTGAATGTGCAGTATAGAAATTATGAATCTACAGTATAGATTTTATAAATTTACAGTATAGTAATTATAAATCTACAGTATATAAATTATGGATTTACAGTTTAGAAATTATGAATGTACAGCAAGTCAACAGTGGAAACGAGTCAATAGCATAATTTGCCGGGTTCTTTGTCCTGTTGTGTGGGCCCTACAAAAAAAAAAAGAAAAAAAAGAAGCAAGTAGAAAAGTTGGTTGGGCGCGTTTCAACTTCTTTTTTTTCTTTTTTCTTTTGTTAACATTTTTTTTTTGTTTTTTTGTTTTTTGTTTTTTTAACCTCCTTCTCTCATTTTCTATTTTCTAATTACACCTACAAAAACTCCTCAAATACAACACCGAAACCTCCACTATTGAAAATGCCCTAAAAGTAACCACAACAGTAAAAAAAATTTCTTGATTTTTATATGTTCAAGTAAGATGAGAAAAAAAAAAAAAAAACACTGACTAATCACGGCATCACGCGCCCAGCTGGGCACGAATTTGGCCCAAACTCGTGCCTCAGGCAGTGTGCCTTCTCCATTAATTTCAGCAGTGGGACCCATAAAAAAAAATAAAAAAAAAAAAAAAAAAAAAAAAAAAAAAAAAAACTAAATTGGGATAAAAACCCACAAAAAAACCCTCTCCATAGTTAAAAACAAACTCATTTAGTACATCACATGATATCGTCTTTCACATATTAAACATATTAACATATTTACCACCCCACTCACAATTTATTATAATTTATATCTTTAAAAAATTTAATACATAAATTTGGGCAAACACTAAAAAAGGAAAATTGTTTTTCTATTGGTGTCAAATATAAGACAAAAAACATTTTCTTATCAAATAGTTTCAAATCTAAAAGTAATAAAATGAATCTTGTTCAATAAGTTTTGATTAATTGATTAGATCAAACAAATACTATTCAAAACTAGAATATACTAACTTTTTTTGTTTGAATCATCAAAATATGTTCAAGCGTTCCTTATCCGTCAAATGATATTCAAATGTGGTACTTAAGTTTATGTGTTCTTAACGACAGATTTGTTGGGAAAAAAAAAAGTATAAAAAGATATTTTAAATGGCTATTTTGTGGTACAAATATTAATGGGAGTCACTGTCGATTTGATTCTGGTCAAAGTGGATTCAAAATTTTCAAAGTGAGTTAAAGAAATTGATATATTGTACACTCAAAACAGATAATAGTAAATGAGAAATTCAGTCTCATAATTTGAGTTGAAAAATGAAGGTGGAAAGACTTGGAAGCTGATGGATTTAATTATCCGGGGTGGACCCGAATCGCTAAACCCGATAAATATTAAATAGGAAAAGGCAATGAATATATGTGGTATTGATGTCATCCAGGCCAATATTTCCACATCCCAATTCCCAATCAGATCTGTCTAAGTGCATGAGGCCTGAAACCGTGGTTTCACTGATCGAGATGGGGTGGCATGGGGGTTTTGATAAATTTGTAACTGTATGTTGCTGTCATTTTGGATGATATGTCTAAAACCAAAATCAAACACCAGATCGAGCTAATATTTCTCTATCTCCACATACAGCTTCAAACAACTTTGATTGTTACTCACCCACCCTACTCATAAGTACCACCCAATCATCAACTTTGTTATTCTCGATCATTCTGTTATAATATCTGAATGTTGATCATAGAACCGTTACCCACACATACACCAATGGCAATTGGCTTTGATAATCTCCTGGGCTTCCAGAATACTACGCGCCTACGCCACACAAAGGATGGATGGGTTGCTGCCAAGTTTAATTTGCATCAAGGAAAGAGCAATGCTTGAAGTATTTGGCTTTGAAGACTCTTGTGACCAAGGAGTTGGAGAAGTTGAGGATTCTCCATGCTTGCTTACCAAGTAGAGACACATTAAAGCTGCTAATGCTACAAAAACCCAAACCCATACCTCCAGCACTCTTAGGTAAGCAGAGGTCACGTCAAGCTCTCCATCTAATACCTTTTCTCCAAAAGTCATTAAGAGCTACTTCAATACTTCTGCACAGTGACTTAGGGAGATGGAAGATGCTCGTGGCATAAGTTGGGATAGCTTGAAGAAAATTCTTGATGAGGATTTCTCTACCCGCCCGCGATACAAACTTGTTGTTCCAGCTCTTTATCCTTCCCATTATCTTTCCTAACATTAAAAGAAATAAAAGTATTTTTTTTGATATCAAATAAGAGACATCAAGACAACTACCATGTGGTGTGATGACATATCAGTTACTATTCTAAATGAGTGGTCATAACTCATAGGTATAGGTTCGAACTTCGGTGGTGGGGACTTAGATTCTTTGAGTTGAAAATGTTTAAAAGAGTATAGAATGATGAAGGAAGATAACAACACAGTAACTAAGCATGATGAAAGCATGAAAGCGCATCTCTGTAATTTCACTTTCCAATTCTGTTATAACCGTTTAATAGATTATGAACTTAACTGATATTATTGATGTAAAACAATCAGCTTTAAATAGCATACAAGGGAGAGAAGATAGTGAGTAGTTAGCAGGTTGTTGTAACAACCAGTCTAACAATGCTACATAAAAGGAATGCAACTAGAACTAATCATATACAAAACATGTCAGCCACAGATATTCTTAACACGCCCCCGCAAAATAGAGGAGCCATCAGAGACCTCAATCTTGGAACGGAACCGAAGAAATAGCGAACGGCCCAACGGCTTTGTAAGAAAATCAGCAAGCTGAGCCGACGAAGAAATATGTCGAACCACCAACGAACCATTAGCAACCAAGTCCCGAACAAAGAAATAGTCTAGTGCGAGGTGCTTCATGCGTGAATGGAACACTGGATTCTTACACACATACGTAGCGCTGAGGTTGTCACATAGTAGAACCGGAGGCCCCAACAGCTGCAGTCGGAGCTCATGCAACAGATTCTTAACCCACAAAACTTCTGCAGCAGCATTCGCCAAGGCTCGATATTCGGCTTCTGTAGACGAGCGCGAAACCGATTTTTGACGAGTGGATTTCCAATAGATGAGATTGGTCCCAAGATACAATAGATAAGCGGTAGTGGACCGCCCACTGGCAGTGCAGCCACCCCAATCAGCATCCGTATACACACTTAGTGAGGTACAACCCATGGTACACCGTACCCTTCAGGTAGCGTAACAACCGTTTCGCAACTTGCCAGTGCACCTCCGTAGGCATATGCATGAACTGTGAGAGCCGGTTAACTGCATAGGACATATCAGGTCTAGTGATGACCAGGGACTACAACAAGCCAAGAAGACGCTGGTACTGAGTTACATCCACCGTAGCAATACCGGATTGCGCAAGGAGTAACTTGTCTAATGTTGCAAGTGGTGTTGAAACTGCTTTTGCACCATCCATCTCAAAAAGAACCAGTATGTCTGTGATATATTGACTCTGAGACAGGAACATGCCAGTGGGTGTTGAAACAACCTCAACACCTAGAAAGTGATGCAAGGGACCAAGGTCCTTAAGGGCAAAGCGAGCTGCCAGAGTTTCAACAAATTGATCAAGCCATGCAACATTGTTTCCTGTTAGTATAATATCATCGACATACATCAAGAAATAAACAATAATATCATTAGCAGAATAGACAAACAAAGATGCATCTGCCTGTGACTTCAAAAACCCACGACGCAACAAGAACTGGGAAAGTTCCAAGTACCAAGCCCTGGGAGCCTGTTTAAGACCATATAAGGCTTTGGTCAGTTTGCATACATGAACTGGAAAGGACGGATCAACAAACCCGGGAGGCTGTTCCATAAAAACCTCCTCATGCAATGTTCCGATAAGGAACGCATTATTGATATCTAGCTGGCGCAGACCCCAGCTATTACTCAAAGAAATGGTCAGAACAATACGGACTGTGACCGGTTTCATAACCGGGCTGTATGTCTCAAAATAATCCCGGCCAGCAATCTGCAAGAATCCCTTAGCGACAAGCCGCGCTTAAAAATGATCAACCGACCCATCTGATTTGCGCTTAACACGGAAGACCCATTTGCAGCCAATCGGAACAGCCGCTCCGCGGGGAACCAGTTGCCACGTGTTGTTACGTTGCAGCGCTTCAAACTCCTCATCCATTGCTTTCCTCCACCGAGCATCTTTAAAAGTCTGGGCGATGGTAGAAGGTTCTAAAGGAGGAGGCAAGGGATGGGAAGTGGTGTGGTTAATGACATAATCGGAATACCTAGGATTAGGACGACGCTCCCGAGTGGAACGGCGAACAATATTCAACGGTTGAGACGTTTTGGAGGTGGAGGCAGGTTGTGAGTCAGACACGGATTGGGATGCATGTTGGCCATTTCCTGAGACAGTGGGAGACGATGAATTGGACGCAGCCGAAGGCGATGGTGTTGGAACTGATGTCGGAACCGGAGTTGGAACTGGACTTGGAATTGGAGTTGGAACTGGAGTTGGAACTGGACTTTGAACTGGAGTTGGAGCTGATGTTGGAACTGGTGTTGGAACACCCACGGGTTGTACCTGTGTAGACAAAGGAGACGACTTGCACAAAATATGACGTGATGCTCAATCATTAGAAGCAGAAGGTAAGCTGGTAGATGACTTCTGCAAATCGTTATAAGGAATCACATGGGGCACAAATCTAACATGCCTAGATATATAAATACGATTTTAACCAAAATCTAGACATTTATAACTGGATTGGGTGTTCGAGTAGCCAAGGAAAATACATGGACGTGACTTTGGTTGTAGTTTCTTGGTGTTATAGGGACGCAACCAGGGAAAACACAGGCAACCAAAGGGTTGTAACTTGGCATAATTAGGCAATTGTTGGAACAAGACATAAAATGGGGATTGATTATCTAAAATTGGAGTAGGTAGCCGGTTAATAAGATATACGGCTGTCTAAAAGGTGTAGGTCCAGTATGAGGATGGCAAAGACATAGAGTGAAGAAGAGACATGCCAGTTTCCACGACATGCCTGTGTCGTCGCTCTGCGACACCGTTGTGCTCAGGAGTGTGTGGCGGGGTGGTGAAATGAGAGATACCGTGAGTATTAAAAAACGGCTCAAGTCTCATGAACTCGCCCCCATTATCTGAGTAAACAGAAATAATTGACAGGCTAAAATATTTTTCCACTAGCTGTTTGAATTGAATGAATATTGTAAACACATCCGATTTACGTTTCATAGGGTACAGCCAAATGTATTTTGAGAAGTGGTCTACAAAAATGACATAATAGCGAAATTCATCAATAGAGTTCTCAGTAGGTCCCCACACATCAGTATAAACAAGTTGCAAAGGTTTAGTGCTAACAGGCGTATTTTTAGAAAAAAGGCAGTTTATGACTTTTATGAACATTGCATGAGGAACAGTAAAATTTTCACAGAGATGACATGGAGACTGGAACATTACAGCGTTGCAACACCTTTTTCGACGGGTGGCCAAGTTGTTGGTGCCACTGAGACAAACAAGCCAACTGCGTAGCATGAATTGTTGGGTGAGAGGCAACTGGTCCAAAATAGACACCATTAATGTTCACTCCCCGTAGCAGCGAAATCCCTGTTCGAAGTTCCTTGACCAGAAAATGAGAATCAAAGAATTCAGCAGACACACGATTAGTCTTGCATAACTGGAAAATAGAAACTAAATTAGTGTGTAACTATGGGACACGCAAGACATTATATAGAGTGAGAACATTAGAAGGAGTGGGAATGACAGATTGGCCAATATGGGATATTTGTAAGGAATTACCGTCACCCAGGCGTATTTCATCCGATCCACTATACTCGACGAAAGTCTGCAGAGGAGCGAGACTTGGTGTCACATGGTGCGACGCCCCACTATCAAACATCCAGGGAGGAGAAACCCTAGTCATTGAATTGGCTGTAGGAGATACATAGGATTGCACAGGAGGAACATCATGCTCCTTTAAAAATCGGGCTAGCTTGCGACACACCCTTGTTTCATGGCCCGTAAGATAACAAAACTTACAGACGATACCTTAGCGATTGTGTTCCCTTTGTTGCCGATTGGAGCCATAATGATTGTTATTGTTGCGGGCCCTCCGATTGGTGTTGGACTGGTGGTTACGCCGCGGGGGTGACGAGGTGTGTTGAGTAACATTAGTAGTAGTAAAAAAGGACTGACGCAAAGCATCTACGTCTGTCAATTGGTGTTCATGGTCAGTCAGCACATCTGCCAACGCGCCAAAAGAAAGAGGCTTCTCACGAACGCGGATGGCCGATGTGATGGAACTGTAATCCTCGCCTAGCTGAGTCAATACATAGACGATTAGATCTTCGTCAGGTACGGGACACTGAGCCAACGCTAAATCATCAGCTATGGCTCGCATGTCATTGAGATAAGTGGTGATGGACCGAGACCCTCGCGGATTCCTTGTGAGTTTGGCCTTGAGGGATATGATACGTCCTCGTGAGGCACTGGCGTAACTAGCAACAAGACGTTGCCACGCATCATGAGCTGTCGCAGTCGAGGAGATAAGGGGTTGTATGGTGTCAGTACAGCTCCCAAGTAGAGCACTGACAATAACTTGGTCTTGACGATACCAAGCTAAATGAGCCGGGTTGACAGAAGTTTGAGCAGGATCAGTGAATTTGGCTGGTTCTTTGGTTGTACCATCAACATAGCCAAAGAGATTAAACCCAACAAGTGTGGCATGAATTTGATGCCGCCACACCGGGAAATTCACGGTCGTGAGTTTAATTGGGAAGTGTGTTGGGGCATTTAATTGGATTATTGTGGTTGTAGTAGCGGAAGCCATTTGGAAGGGGAAGGAAAAAAAAAACTTCATAGGAGAAATTAGGCTCTTAATACCATAATAGATTATGAACTTAACTGATATTATTGATGTAAAACAATCAGCTTTAAATAGCATACAAGGGAGAGAAGATAGTGAGTAGTTAGCAGGTTGTTGTAAGTTGTAACAACCAGTCTAACAATGCTACATAAAAGGAATGCAACTAGAACTAATCATATACAAAACATGTCAGCCACAGATATCCTTAACACCGTTCTTCTCTCCCCATTTGTATATATAAGCAGTAGTACGTCATATTTATCCTCTGTATCTTTACACAAAATCAATACATAGTCTTCGTTCATTATATTCTCTCCTCTTCATCATGGTATCGGATCTCCCTAGGGGCTCCTATGCAGCGGCAGTCACCGGCGAAATGAGTTAGCAGGGACAACCGGTGTCTCTGATCACTGAATCACTGAATCAACTGCAATTCCACATGGGAATTCTGTTCCGCAATCTCACAGAATTGAAGCTCCAACCTAGAAGACATGCATGGAGAATCCTCTCTTCTTCAGCTCAAGTGATAATCCTAGCACACTGCTTGTGTCTCCTCTGTTGATCACCAGCTCCAATTACAGTGCATGGAGCATATCCATGCGAATAGCACTTGAAGTAAAAAACAATTGGTGTTTTGTCGAAGGAACTATCTCGGCGCCAAGTCGCGATCAGAATCATTATGGAGCTTGGAGGATATGCAATCTGATGATTTGTTCCTGGATCTTCATATCGGTGCACTCCTCCATATCTAGTAGCATCATGCACCTGGACAACGCAAAGGACGTCTGGGAGGATCTCCGGAGAAGGTTTTCGCAATGCGATGCTCAGAAGATCTCGACGGCTTAAAACAGAACAGTCTATCCGTGAACGATTATTATACAAAGTGCAGGACCTTATGGGAAGAAATGAATGCCTTGCGCCACTTCCAGTTTGTAAATGTGATCCAAGGTGTAGATGTGATCTCGTTGATGAGAACAGGAAGGAGCGTAACACAGATCGTGTCATTCGATTCCTCCAAGGACTCAATGATGATTATGGGAGCTTGAAGTCCAATATACTTGTCCTTATCCCTTGCCAAAAAATAGTATAAAATGACATTTTAAGTAGCTATTTTGTGGTACAATTATTAGTGGGGTCCACATTCGATTTGGTCAGGTCAAAGTGGATTCGGTTTCTTCGTAGTAAGATGAAGAGATTGATATATTGTACGCTCAAAACGAATAATGGGTGAATCAAGTTGATGAATCTGAGTGTAGGCAACATAGAGATTGTCCAAGCAAATGCAGTTAACCATAGCCAGAACAGTACTAACGAGGCCATGGCTGCTGCTATGAATTCGTATAACCTGAGGCGAAATGGCAATGGGAATAAGGGTGCGAAATCTACATTATGTGGAATGAGCGGGCATACGGTTGACAAGTGTTACAAAAAAACACGGTTATCCATCCGGGTGGATACCGGGATTCAAATCAAAGGCTAAGCAACAAGTGAATGCAGCAGCTGTGACAAACAGTGTAGGTGAACTTGGAGTCTCCTCTGACCAGCTACAGAGACTCATCTCTCTTCTCCAGAATCAATCCAACACACACTCTGGACAATCCATGGCCACGAATACTACTTCTGCCATCACACCGGTTCCAGAATTTAAAGAAACAGACTGCGCAGATGAAGGCAAGTGTCCTAAAATCCATATCAATTATATCTCCTTATGTGATGTTTCTTGGATTATTGACTCTGGGGCTACAGATCATATAATTTGTGTTCTTGAATGTTTTGATAATTATCGTGATGTTTGTGGAGCTGAGGTTAATTTGCCCACTAGAGAAGGCATAGCTGTTAAACATATAAGTGATGTCAGGCTCAACAATGAGTTGTGGTTGAAGGATGCCCTCCATATACCTTCCTTCAAGTTTAACATAATTTCTGTAAGTAAACTCCTACAAGATGCTTGCTGTGAACTGACTTTTGTGCCTGGGCAGTGCATCTCACAAACTAATGACATAAATAAATAAATAAATAAACAGTTAAAAAATTGGGTGACTTGGGTGACTTTTAATTTCAATCACCGTACCACTGGCTGTGTTTATTTATTTATTTATTTATGTCATTAGTTTTTGAGATGGAAAAGACAACATTACCCATGTTAAAATGGGGAGTAAAAATTTTCGCCAAAAATTGAACTGAAATTGCACAGGAATGACCAAATTTGCTAAGAAAGTAATAGTCGTGGACCAATTCTACAAGTTTTAAAAGTTGTGGATCAAACTTGTTAGTGACACCATGGTCGTGGGACCAAAAGTTTAAAAAACTCGATTAATTATTATAATATTTAATTAATATTTCTTTTTTTTTTCAATGTTTTCTGTGACACGTAAATAAAAAGTCGAATTGGTAAATAAGTTTAGGGCAAATTATTTTGTGGACCATGAATATCAGGTACATTTTTAATATATTAAAAATACATTATTTTTATACTGAAAGTACATTATATAAAATAATATATCCTTAGTATATTAAAAATGTATTTTCAAAAAATGTACCTTACGTACATAAATAATATACCCTTAGTATATTAAAAATGTACTTTTTATTTATGATTCGCACAATTGTGTGGATCATGGTCCATGCAATAATGATTGTTAGTTTAGTATTAATTTTGTATTACTCCGTATTAAAATTTTAATTTGCGCCACTAACAGAAGGGAGTGGATTTCATGTTGGCCCATTTAGTTAATGGACTACAACCTATGAATTGTGGGCTACTCTCAAGGTTTGGTGGAATTGGTGCATACGTGACTATGAATTAATTATGCATTAGGTTGGACAATTTTAATTAAGTTGATTAGACTGTTAACTTAATAATTATAAAATTACAAGTTTGAATTTTAATGGGAACAGCTTATAGGTTTTCTTAGTTTGAACTCGTCACTTATGGACAACTTAAGTTGCTGGTTTTCTTCCTTGTGATCATTTGCCAGCTATGGTTATAAAGTGGATTTCTTTCGTTACTCAAAAAATTATTATGCATTAGGTCTCTCCATTAAAATGATATTTTTATTTTTTTTAATAAGAAAAGGAGGGTTGTCCAATTGATAGTCTTTTTTTTTTTTTTTTTTTTTTTTTTGTAATAGTATGATTAGTATCTCATATTATATCAATTAATACAACCATGGATTTTCATAGTTTTTTTTTTTTTTTTTCCAGTGTGACCATCTCTTTCGGAAGTGTCATATTTGAAAATGGTAAGAGAGTGAGTTATTACTGTCATTTGTTCATTGGAGGATGTTAATTAATGGGATGGACATATGGTCTGGAGTATTTATTTGTATATTTTAATATAACTAAATAATATAATACTAAAAAAAAAGTAAGAGAAGGACAAAATGTAGTCACATGTAAACTTAAAACCACATTCAACATTTAGCAAAACTGACGGGGACTGACATTCCCAAAAGGAAATGGAAGATAAAGGCAATGCAAACCAGCCCAATTTGACATTTATGTATATATATATAGCTCCTTGCTTAGCTTTTTTTTTTTTTTTTTTTGAGTGAATAAGGAATTCTGCAGTAAGTTGAGGGTGTATGCTGGGTAAATCTTAACCAAGTTAGTAAAGTCATTGACTTGGTAATTACAAGATTACAAGTTTGATTTTCTACAAAAGCAATCTATTGGCTTTTGTTGGTTTAAGCCGGTCGGTCATATATGAGTAACTTAGACTGTTTTACCTCGTTGTGATCTTTTATCGACTAAGGTGACAAGACAGAGTTTATCCATTAACTTTATATATATATAGGCTAATGTTCAAGAGCATTCACCTGTTGACCATCCATAAATGTATACAAGTTACTACACGAATACACATGGTAAACGCGCATGCACTACTTGAGGGTGTGTGTTGAGTACATCTCAATTAAGTTGGTCAGGTTATTGACTTGATAACCATAATGTTACAAATTTAACTCTCAACGGAGCGAACTATTGACTTTTCTTAGTATGAGCCGATCATCATTTACCTCCATGTGGTCTTTCACCGGCTATATATGACCAAAAGTGGGATCTACCCATTAGCTTTATATATATATATATATATATATATATATATATATATGCTCCCAAGTCCCATTACACTATATATACACTTCCCTTCCTTGGTTCCCTTAGGAGTGCAGTGCAGTATTAGAGAGAGAGAGAGAGAATGGATGTGAGGAAAGTGATGGTGGTGGTATTAGTGGGAATGGGGATGCTAACAGGGCAGACAAATGCGTCTTTCAAGGACTGCTATGCAAAATGCTTTATTTTCTGCATGATTGAGCCTTCTCAAACTCTATGCTCTTGCACTACCAACTGCCTCAAACAATGCATCTTCAACTCTGATGCTAAACAAGTTGAAGAATCTGATGATCATCAGCAGCTCAGAAACCACAACTTCTGCAAGCTTGGCTGTGCCCTTTCCATGTGCTCCTCCCTCAGCTCTAAGCATCAACCCAGTCAGTAATTCTGGATTTTTAAATAAAATCAAATTTCTTTAATTTGCTCATTTCATTCATTCCCAGTAATTCTGGCTGTTTTTGCAGATAAAGAGAAAATGGATGGTTGTGTTGGATCCTGCTCAAACAGCTGCACCAACAACTACAATTCATCACCATAGCCCATAGCCCATAGCCCATAGGAGGAGCTGAGGCAGAAGCTAAGTGGTCTTCAATAACTCATATTTGTTCTGATTAAGCCAGCTGCCCAGGAAGCATTTTCAATCATTCTTAATTACTGTTTTTTTATTAAGGAAGGAGGTTGATGTAATTATGTAACATACATGCACCCTACCTCACTTCATCTAATCAATCTTTCTTTATTCTGCAATGTAATGTAATGAAGAGCATTTCAGCTTTTCCACTTTTTTTTGTCTGTGTCTGTCTGTTCGCGTGACCCGTGATCCATGGAAACCAATAATCATAACACGTGAACATTCAACAACAAATCAAAGCAAACCACTTACTCCACATTCAACACATTTCCTTGGTAAAATAATAGCAGTGCAATAACCTATTTAAAACACAAAAAACAAAATCAATGTAATGCTGCTTACCAAACACAAGAAGAAATGTATTGGGTCGTTAAGTTTGAGGTTCTACATGGGATGAGATCAACAAGAAAAGACTCCAATGTAAATACTACTATTTAGGTCTACAAAGTCTTTTTTTAGATCAAAATAAGGGTACCCTGTAGTTTATCTCAAATTGCCTCCACTCCTCCATACTCAAGAAAATGGGATCCTCTCAACATCATCGTGGCCAAGTGGTTCTTTAGACCTCAGCAGCCTTAGGTGAGTTTTCAGGTGTCTTTAGAGAAGAAGCAGCAGCAGCAGGAGTCCCACCTTTATGCTCCACCACCGCAGCTCGAAACTCTTCAACAATTGAAGCATCTTTGAATTTTAGAGCAAATGTAGCCAGCTTCTCGCTTGTTTCACTAGCACTATTCACACACGAGAATGTGATCCCTTTTTTGTCCATATTTGCCAGCTTCATTTCAGGAAATAGATTAGCATTCAAAATCAATCGATAATTTCCTTTGGATCTCATAACCAGTCTAGCTTTTTTCACTTCTGTTGTACACACATTCACCTTGATTTCTCCCTTCCCCCGCTCCTTCCACCCTCCATCAAGATATTCAAATAACACAGAATCAGCTGTAAACACGGGCTTCTCATTCTCCTCTCCTGTTTCAACTGAAACCTCCTGCATCGAAGGGAACCCAGCAGCCCCTTCAGACTTAGTGACAGCGGATGTCCCCGAGTTACCAAAAAGGGAAACACTCCCATTATTAGAACTACCAAAACTGAAAGAAGGCTGATCACTTTTCACTCCAAAAGGAGACCCAGTGTCCTCTTTTGAAATGGTTCCAAATGAGAATGTAGCCCCAGAAAATCCAGTTCCAGCAAGTCCAGTGAAAGCATTTTGGCTACTAGAAAGTTGTTGGAATGAACTAAAAGATGGGGTTTCGGCACTCTTCTCAGCAACCTCATTGCCATTGGGCTTTTCATCTTTATTCTCTGTTTTCTCACCTTCTGCATCTTTGCCAATTTCATTCTCCACCTTGGCAGTGGCTGCGTCTTCCTTGGCTTCAACCTTAGTTTCCTCAGGTTCAGCTGATTCAAGTTTTTCAGGTTCATTCTCAGTATTATTTTTGTCAACACTTGATACAGCCTCTGAGTCATCAATCTTGTTTTCTGATTCTTTATCATTCTCACTACTTTTCCCTTGTGCTTCATTGTTCACATCAGCTTTTGCCTCCTCAGTTTCCTCCTTCACATCAGCTTTTGTCTCATCAGTTTCCTTGTTCACGTCAGCTTTTGCTTCCTCGTTCGCATCCTGTTTTTCTTCCACCTTGTCTGATTTTGCATCTGTGGCCTCCACAGGAGCAGTAGCAGGTGAAACCAAGCGTATCCCAGCAAAAGGGTTAGAGGAAGGAGCAGAAGGGGTTGATGATGTCTGTTGGCGCCGAACTTTCACAATTCTTCTACTTGCCATGACCTCATCACTTGCCTTCTGGAAAGTTCCAGTCTCTTGCTCAGATGTCTCATCATCATCATCTAGACCAGGGTTATCTCGTGATATCTCCCTCCCGGCAGCCCTCTTTTTTGAGGGTGGAAGAGCATTTTCAGCATCCCCCATTTCAATGTAGAAACACGCGAAACGTTTTCACAAAAACAAAGAACTCAACAGCTGTAAGAAATCACAAAAAAAAAAAAAAAAAAAAAAAAAAAAAAAAACAGGTAAATAAAGGTTAAATGCTCTCAGCAGAATGAGAATAAAGTAGGGATAGCTGAGGAAAAAAAAAAAGCATACAGTGACAGTGAGATTAAACTTGGTAAAAACTCAAGAAACATAACAAGTTTTCCCAATTATTAACAATTTCATCAAGATCAGCAATGATTCAAAATTAATTGCATATTAATACCACAGCTATTGTTCCTACACACACACACATATATATTTATAAAGGGATACATTGATGATGTTGAGCAAATGTTGCATTTATTCCCATCACATAAACACATTTGTAGTAATGGCAAACTCTTATGCATTTACAAGCCAAAATATTAAAAATCCATATTCCTCATATCCATAATCAAACACCCTATCCACTTTCACATACATTTGAATTTTTTTTTATATAATTCCATTTGAAGTCTTCCAGCTATAAAAAAGGAAATTGTTATACCAAGAAAGAGTCCATGATGAAGTGAAAAAACAGAAATTTGAACACACATTGCTGAACATGGACAGGAATGTTAGTAAGATATTAAAGCTACTTCGATTCATAATTTGAATGGTGGTTTAACAGTGAATTTCTGACTGACTACTCTTGCTCAAATATTTGACTGAATATAAGCTAACAAATCTACACCCCAAAAAAAGGAATAAGGTTCAAATTGGCCACTGAACGTAACCTGAAAATGCAATTAGGCCACTGAACGAAAAAAAAGTGCAATTAGGCCATTGAACACTCAAAAAATGTGCAATTAGGCCATTGAACTCTCCAAACGTATGCAATTTTACCGGATAGCAGGTTACCATCAATTTTGTTACCTGCTTACGTGGCAGCTTAGTTGGCATTTTTAATAATTTTTAAATAATTTTTAATAATTAATTTTAATAATAAATTTTATAAAAAGTTGAAAAAAATTAAATAAAAAATAAAATAAAGTCGTTTTTATTTTTTAAAAATTTTTTTAATAAAAAGTTATTATTAAAATTTATTAAAAATTAATTAAAATTTATTAAAAATGCCAACTCAGCTGCCACGTAAGCAGATAACCTGCTAAAATTAAGGGTAACCTGTGAAATTGCATATTTTTGGAGTGTTCAGTGGCCTAATTGCACTTTTTTTCGTTCAGTGGCCTAATTGCATTTTCAGGTTACGTTCAGTGGCCAATTTGAACCTTATTCCAAATTAAAATAAGCCGCGGAAGAAAGACCTATGAGCATAAACCTAAAGTGTAGTGACACTGTATCCTTCACCCAACTAAAGAAACAACGAATTAATCAGCTTGATTGGAATGAGTAGTAGTGCACTCTCGTTCCTTAAGAGAGTGTTATAGGCTAGGATCGCGTCAAAGGCATAGAAACTTAGGAATACAAAACGAAGCTTTTCTGGAGTGCTTCTTCTCCCCAAATGAAGCGTTTTTGTGGAGTGCTTCTTCTCCCCCAAATGAAGCGTTTTTGTGGAGTGCTTCTTCTCCCCCAATCTTCCCTTCAATAGGAAGCCCAAAATACAAATTTCCCAGATCTCCCTTCTTCAAATACATAGATACCTATTTATACACATAATAAAACTACCCACTACTCCAACTACCCCACTACCTTAAACTACTCTAACTACCTAAGGAAGTGGTCATCCCACTACTACTACTTCTACCACTATAATAATAATAATAATAATAATAAAGTGCCCCATGATCATGGTTATATCATTGCCGCACCCATCAAAATCACCTTGTCCTCAAGGTGATAATTAATGAGACGTAACTCCAAAGCTTGACCAAATCTGCTTCTGTATATTATCAAAGGCATCCTCTCTAAGCACTACTAATAATAATAATCTCTCTTGGACTAGTCTTGTGGTGAACCGATTTCCTTGGCGTGACTAATTAATCTACAACAGCAAATTAATTGAGTCAGCAGCAACTGTTGATTTTGGAAGCAATTCTGCGCAATTCTTGGTTGGCAGCCGTTGAATGATCCATGGCGACACCATGTTCCCTAGCTTTCTTTTGTCAATTCTGGGGATTAGTTTTGTTCGCCGGCAGAATTTCGCTTCGGTCAGCAGTGCAACTGGTTTGGTGGTAGCGGGCGCAAAACTGTTGAGTGTTGTTGCTGTGATTTTTCTTCTTTTTTTAGTTTTTTCCTTTCGTTTTGGGAACAAGCCTGAAAATAATTTTTTCAGGATGATACTCTCAACTGAGCTATCCTCGCAGGGAAGTAACAAAGTCTGATATGGATTGTTCGCCCATGACGACTGGCTCTGATACCAAATGTTATAGGCTAGGATCGCGTCAAAGGCATAGAAACTTAGGAATACAAAACGAAGCTTTTCTGGAGTGCTTCTTCTCCCCAAATGAAGCGTTTTTGTGGAGTGCTTCTTCTCCCCCAATCTTCCCTTCAATAGGAAGCCCAAAATACAAATTTCCCAGATCTCCCTTCTTCAAATACATAGATACCTATTTATACACATAATAAAACTACCCACTACTCCAACTACCCCACTACCTTAAACTACTCTAACTACCTAAGGAAGTGGTCATCCCACTACTACTACTTCTACCACTATAATAATAATAATAATAATAATAATAATAATAATAATAATAAAGTGCCCCATGATCATGGTTATATCAGAGAGGTCAAGAGTTCGAATCCCCTCTTGTATGGAAAACTAATTTGGCCAGCACTTTGGGCGGTGCGAACGGGAATTAGGTTGAGTACAGTACGGGCTTAAAGGTGCATCCTACTGTTAGGGCCCTGCTCAGGATACCTAGTGGTCTAACTCAAAAAAAAAAAAAAAAAAAAAAACATCGAATTGATAAGGTTCTCTCTAGAAGTCCAATCCAATCAATTAAACCCCACAAACAATCCTAGGTAGTTCGCCCAACTAACAATTCTGACTAAATCACAATACCAGGTACAAACTATTACATCAAATCTTCCCCACTATTCACTGTATAAAATCTCGTGAATATATATATATATATATATATATATATATATATATATATATATAAAGAAGTACCAAAAAGAAGAAAGGGCTTAGCTGGCCTTGGCTAGCTAAACTTCCTCAAACCGAACACCAACTTCATTTTCCAGGTATAAACCTAAATCTTCCCGAGTAAACCCAAAATCTATGATATACAACGAATCTCTAAAACATTAACCATAAGGCCCCGAATTTGATAATTGCAAAACAAAATCAGTTTATAAGAAATGAAAATAAGCGCAAAAGAAAAGGACCAGCTTACCTTCCACGCAAATCAGAAAGGAAATAGGTGTAAGACAATAAGACGATTTAAATAAATACATGGAAAAGAAGATGGAGATGGAGATTTACCTTGGGAAATTTGAGCTTATTGGAGGTGATGACGAAGAAGAAGAAGCAGTTCATTTGATTAGGGAATATATAAAACCCTAGAGCAGGGAATAAAACAATGGGCTTTTTTATTTTTATTTAAAAAAAAAAATTGAATTTGGAAGGAGTAAAATCTAAAATCTAAAACCTAAAATTGGATAAAGGGAGCATTCAGAAATGAAGATAAAGGACAAGTGTCGCAATCTAACTTCCAAAAACAATTATTGCCCACTCTGCTCTCTGGGCTTTTCATTTAAGGCTAGCTATGATTAAATGTGGGGTGGAGGAGTGTTGGGGCTATCTACAAATGCACCATACCAGATAGGCTGGGCTGGGCTGGGCTGGGCTGCACAGGGATGAAACTTTAAGTATCAAACCGAACCAACATTTTCAAATTATTCAATTAAGGAATAAGGTTCAAATTGGCCACTGAACGTAACCTGAAAATGCAATTAGGCCACTGAACGAACAAAAAGTGCAATTAGACCACTGAACACTCCAAAAATGTGCAATTAGGCCACTGAACTCTCCAAACGTATGCAATTTCACCGGATAGCAGGTTACCATCAATTTTAGCAGGTTACCTGCTTACGTGGCAGCTGAGTTGGCATTTTTAATAATTTTTAAATAATTTTTAATAATTAATTTTAATAATAAATTTTATAAAAAATTTAAAAAAATTAAATAAAAAAATAAAATAAAGTCATTTTTATTTTTTTAAAATAAAAATTTAAATAAAAAAATAAAATAAAGTCATTTTTATTTTTTAAAAAATTTTTTAAAATAAAAATTTATTATTAAAATTTATTAAAAATGATTTAAAATTTATTAAAAATGCCAACTCAGCTGCCACGTAAGCAGATAACCTTCTAAAATTGAGGGTAACCTGCTATCAGGTGAAATTGCACATTTTTGGAGTGTTCAGTGGCCTAATTGCACTTTGTTTTCGTTCAGTGGCCTAATTGCATTTTCAAGTTACGTTCAGTGGTCAATTTGAACCTTATTCCTTCAATTAATGATCAATCTCACTACTCCACATTAGGTATAGATATGCAATCGTTATATCCTACACCACGGCGCACATAGCACTGTGCGCCGCGCGCCTCCCAAAACGACGTCGTTTTGAGGTCGTGTTGGGAGGCGCGGTAGGAAGTTGCTGGGATTATGTGTATTTGTTCACAACATTATGTGTATTTGTTCACAACGTTATGTGTATTGGTTCATACAGTTATGTGTATTTTTTATACAATTATGTACATCCAAATCAGAAAATTTGTGTGTATTATGTTAAGAGTTTATGTGTATTATGTTAAAAGTTTATGTTTATTAAGTATTATGTTAGATTATGTGTATTATCTTTTAAAAAGAGTATGTATATTTTGTTATATAATTATGTACATTCATGTATACAATTATGTGTATTCAAGTATAACATTATGTACATTCTTGAACAGCGGGTTTTTTTTTAAAGCAAAAACTACTGCCATTCACTGGGGTGGGAAATTTCAAAAAAAAAAATAAAATTAAAACGACGTCGTTTTGCATCTGGGCGCATAGTGCAACACGCGCCGTGGTGTAGGATATAAATTGCCGACTTTGTTACAATGTAATCTAAAAACATAATAAGCTTCAATCCAGGTTATACCCCTGGTTTATGTCCATTTTTTCTGTTAAATTCTTTTGTACATTATGTTATAAAAGTTGTACTACATAATTTTTTGGACAAAAATATCCCTGTAGTTATAACTTCTATTATCTTTCTACATTATTATTACCATGTACATGCATACATAATATTATTTCTTACATCCTTCCATGGTAAGTTTGAATTCATTTAGGTTTTAATTAAAATGTTATCATAGTTATATTTAATAATTTATCATTTCTATAATTTTTACCTCAAAAATATTAATATGAATTATACAATTATATATATACACACACACACAATATATATATATATATATATATATATATATATATATATATATATATATATATATATATATATATATATATATATACACACACACACACACACACACACACACAATTATTTGTTAAAATAATTAATATAACAAAGATTTTAATATTTAGTTTTAATATTGGGCATATATTTTTTGTGCATCGCGCATATAAAATACTAGTATATGTTTATAACTACTGAATCAATGACCTCTCATTTGGAAGAGCCACTTCATACCACTAGACCACAAAGGTCATTGGCTACCCCTACAGCCCTACCTTAATTAGTTAAAAGAAATTGACATATTACCATGTCAAATTCTCTATTTATGGCTTTCCAGGTATAACATTTTATAATTATGCATTCTAAGTAATCAATAATATATATTTACTTAATTAAAATGTGTGCATCAAAATATTTACGCACATTAAATAGGTTAAAATTTCATCATCATTAATTGATTAAATAAACCTTATGAAATGGATGCACAATTGGACGGCTAAAAAAATGTTCTACTTGCATGGACAACTAAGGTACGTTTAATTTTGTTGGGAAGGGGAACAACTGCTATGTTTTTCTAACCGAAAGAATGAAAATTAGATTAATATATTTGTTGACGAGGGAGGCATTGCCATTGGCGTTGGAGGTTTAAGCCTTCAGCATAAAAACGGAATGAACTAATCTTTTCTTCTTAATATGAAAAGAGTAAAAGACTGGGTCGAGAAGATTCTGACAGAAGTTAGGGCAACAAGCTGGCTTAGTGGCTCCTAAATCCTAATCTATCGCGCAATGCATAATTATCGTTGGTTAACGGATTCAATCATGGAGAGTGGAACAAACAATATAATAAAGGTTAAAATGATCCACCCTATCCGCACTTTTCATATAACATAATACTTCTACATTCACAATGGCATTTAAGAATTTCAAAGAATATCATACTGTATTAATTAAGACAACTATGGGGGGGCATCTAAGCTACACAGTATTTAATAACTGAAGCTCAAACAAATGTCGTCTACTGAATGTTGAAAAAACTCATTGCTACAAAATCACACCACAGCCAAGCCAAGCAAACACCCGGTTCCTCTTCACCTTTACCTTTTCAAGACGATTGACGGAGAGTCTGGAATAAAACGGCTGTTGTCAGCTGATAAGGGTAGGGTTAAAATCGCCAACACAAACAAAAGAAAGTTGTACTTCTGTCTGTCTCTAAAATAGAATAACAATTTGAATGAAACTAAACACGGGCAGGCTGATCAAAATTCAACTCTTTTTTCTTACCTTAAGAATGAATTACATACAGCTGGAACCGATTGCATTGACTGGAATCAGGGATGTGTAAGCACTGCCAAAACAACAAAACAGAAAAAGAAAAAGTAAGGTATCATCACAATACACATAAAACCGCATAACACAAGGAACACCTACAAGAAATTAAATAAAAATTAGAGGAAAAAGATCTATGTAAATAAAGTATACTACTATGAAATTAACAACAAGAAGCATTGATGATCATATTTCAAAACAGCATAAACAGACCGACAAGGAATGAAAAACAAAGAAACCAAATTCAGAACCTAAAGATGCTGTGCAGTATATTCTACATACTATGTGGAAGGTGGTCTTACAAATCCTATAAACTTCCCAACCAGAAAATTATAATAGTATATGAACTCCCTTGGTTTTTGTGACAATTTCAGTAACAAAAAAATATTTCCTGTAGTTTACACACTCAGAAACGTCGTGAATGCAGCATTATAAAAAAACTTGCAAATATTTTCATAAATAAAAATGATATCAGCAATATTAAATATGAATAAAAAATTTGTAGGAAAAGAAAGAGTGGGAAAAAAACTTGGAATGCAGGTATGGGAGTTTGAAGCAGCGGCTAAAAGAAATTGAATTAATCACCAGCGACAAAACTACGATTTTCACACCAGCCCAACCAATTGCTTTTAAGCTGACTGTTTTCCTTCATTATTCATACCCCACTCTTCATCAGCATCGTTTCCATTAACAAGCACACCATCTGTTGATTCAGCATCCACCACAACAGCCTCTTCTTGGCCATCTTCATGCCCCTCTGGTTGAATATCATCTTGCTCCGGCTGCTGTCCCTCGCCTTCATTCTGTACTGCAGCCTGTACATGGAAATTGAAAAGAAATTTTCAACTTGGGGCTAAACAAATAAAACCAAACTAGTATATAAAAGTTTATGAAAGATTCCTAAGTAACTGTTGGAAAAGGACAAGAAATTCAGTTGAGTATGGAACTGTTTAGGTTGTATAAAATGCATTAAGAAAATAGAACAAAGAACAGAAACCAAGGGTTAGAAGTCAGCATCTTTGCACAAAGCCAATCAAATCAAGAGAATTAGGTTTTCTTTTTGTTAAAAATGTATACCTCATGATCCAATTCTCCATTTTCAAGGGGTTCCTCTTCATCCATCCTCATATTCCTGAAAGCCTCCACAAGGTTGACTGCAGATCTATCAGCATGATTTAAATATTCGGCTGCTGGTGGGTAGATACCTCTGCAGAGCAAGTGACAACACCAGAATTACAAAAGCACCACAAAAAGAGTTTGCATGACAGATTTCTAATACAGCACATGAACAAATTTACTTGATTACAGAGTACGGTCAAACACATTTCTAACTTTATCCATTTCAAGCCCTTGTACAAATCAAAGATTGAGGTGAAGAAAAGGGAACAGCAAAGCATATCTTCACATACTAATACAGAGAAGGGAAAAAAGAAACAGGAGAGTGAATAGCAGTATGATGTATACCTGGTCTCTGCAACGCTAGATTCAACAGCAAGTGCAACTTGCCAATCCTCAAACAAGTTCGGATATTCTTGAGGATCAGCCAAAGCCTCAGCAGCTTTCTGGTTGACCTGCACAATTGCACATCATAATTCATTCACTGAACCAGGTCAAACATTTTTTAAAACAAAACCCTCCTCCAAATAGAGTTTTCATGTTAAAACCATTATCAGAATTCCATTTACATCCAACACAGACTATTTAAATAAAGTCTCAATATTATTTCAACAGCAAAAGGATATAGCATACTTGTAGTAAATCAAATAAAAAATACACTCCAGAGAAACTACTTTTCTGAAAGAGAGTGATCGCAATGGACTAATAAAGTTTTTTGCACCATCAACTCTATGGCAAGATGATAGGATGTGCACCAAAATAGCTTTAACTGATCTCCCTACAGCAAACTTCATGAGAAAATGATTTTTTTTTAAGAAGGAAGAAAAAAATACTAACCTTGTTAAGGTCCTTTCTCCAAATGGAAACTATTTCAGAGACTTTACTGGGTAAATATGATCGTGCCATAAATGCTGCTTCAGGTATACGGCCACTGCATTAATAAAGATATAGAATGTCATCCCCTAATTCGAAAAATTACATGCAGCCTAACAGGACTGTGTTAAGTAATGAATAAAGATACCTGTCAATCAACAGCTGAATGCACTCATCCACTTTACCCAGCAGAAATAGGCAAAGGAATGAAACATTATTCTTCCCATGCTCCTTGGCAATAGAAGCCAATCCAGTTATTCCATCAGCGTCTCCTAAAGAAGAATACAGCAGCAACAGGCCACTCAGGTCATTTGCATGTTTCAAACATTGCTCTGCCAACTCCAACTGCAATTATAAAATAAAAAGGCAACATAGTTATCAAACCTAAAAAAGCACATAAAGGACAGAAATTTAATCAGGAAGCACAAACATTAAAACTAAGAAAGATTATCCTAAATAGTAATGCTAGGGGGCACAGGGAAAGAGTGGCATCAACTTATACAGAGCAATTATATTACTATATCAACACTCATCCATGAAACATCAAAGAGATTCAAAGAGGAAAAACATTTCAGCTCATATGGCCATTAAACAATTACCATTCCGGTAGACATAGCAAGTTCCCCCAACTGCTTCCATTTGGATTCACTCTGTGCTACTACAGCAATTTCCTGCACCATAGATCAAAAAGATGAACAATATCCAACAGGCTCATCATTTAACAACCCTTCTTACATCAAGAAGAAGAAAAACAAAAAAGAAACCCCTCACTTCAATAACTAGAAGTCAGATGCACATACCTTTGCAATCTCTAGTCTTCCAAGCTGTATTGCCAGTTCAAATTTGTAGTCAGGGTCTGTAGCAACTTCCAATGCTTCTTCTACCATTCCTCGTGATTCCAAGAAACGGGCCACACTGAAAGGGATACAGTTCAAATTTCAGCAAACAAGTAAAAGAATTTGGGATGGACATAACCCAACTCAACTCAACTAAAGCCTTAATCCCAATCATCTAGTTAGGTTGGATGTATCCATACCGTGTTTCATATTTCCATTAATTTTAATGTGTAAGATCTCTCATAAGTCCTGAACTATCAAAACTTTCTTTATAACTGAAGTTCCAGTCTACCTCATCCTCTCCTATCATGTTATCACTTCCAAACCAGTGCATCCATATGTATATGTTGATCGTGTTCAGATTACCTATATCAATTTTCTCTCAATCTTTCCTGCATATGGATTATGGAATACTCTGCTAAAATCATTTCTAATATGGTCCTGACATTCCTATACAACCAATTTAGCATTTTTATATCATCTACATCTATCTTATGCACATTCTGTTTCTTTATTTCACCTGCTTGCAATAGAGAGTTGTAACTAGCATAATATTCCTTTTTAATAGGAATTACCTTTCTCCTTCACAGAAATTTACAAAATCATAAAACCATAATCATGTTTCACTTTATCTAACTAGCAATAACTATATGCGTCAAGTTATAATCTTCAAATAGTTTTCATTTGTTCTTTTTGTATGATGTGTATCATGTTATAACTTATAAACTGCAGACTGCAGCACAAAGCCATTTCAAAGAAAACAGTGCTAATGGTCATTGTAGTATGTCAAAATGACAATGCTCTGCAGCATTATTGAACCGAATTCACATTTCCCCACCAGAAAAGTCCAACCACTGTCATAAAGAGTTATTATTTTTATTTAAAAAAATATTATTAAAATAAAAAACACTTGAAAGCAAACAATCATTCTATAAGGATAGACATTGCCATAGGCCAAAACTTGTGTGTACCTATTGTGGTGCTCCTTGGGAATCGATGGTAAGACCTCATTCGCTCGCTCCAGATCACCACGCATTACAAGTGTCTTGTACTCAATCAAGCTAAGCAGTAAAGTGTATCCAACAACACTGTGGCAGAAGATATTAGAAGTGAGTTACGAATGATTACAAAAGTAACTACGATACCAAAAATATTACTAGAATGCTACTCACTTGAACTCTTTGTCAATAAGATACACCCTGCTTAGGTTTGCAAGATAACCGAGCAGGTACATTGGGCGGTCTAAATGGAACATTGTGGTCACCTAGAAACATCATATAAAATACATTTTCTCCCTCACACATAAGAAACAAATTGATCTGCAAAATTATAATGCCAAAAGATCAATGTAAAGAGCATGCTATTTTACCTCACCGCCAACACAATAATTGAGTCTCCAGGAAGAATTATTGTAAATGAAACAATCCCCAACCCATAATCCAGTCCGAACCCGTTCACTGATCTCATAAAGAAGTTCAAAAGCTTCTTCTACACCTTGTTCATCAGCTGATCTTCCATTTTCTAAATGTGCAGATACAACATCACGCTGCAATGTTTAATTCAAATCCAATCAATCCTTGATACAAGAAACGGGAAAAAAATATAAATAAATAAATAAATCCCAGTATGTAAATCTTCCAAATGGGAGCTCTTACATTATACTTAAGAATGTAAAATGATGTGTCACTTGCAATTGTCACTAGATCACCACTGTCAGCCCAGTAGAGGTTCTGGAAAAAAGTTGGTAGCAGAACACCAAATGAGCATGCAAGTAAAACAGTAATCATTGCTCAAAAAAAAGTCAATTCTGTTATTCTTACTTTGACATTAACATCAATCCGCCTTATCAACCGGCAGTCAGCCCAATCATAGAAGCAAATAAAATCATTTGAGCACATTGCCAATAAAGTACCCCCATATATGCGCTCAGCAGAGAAAGTCGGACGGATGCTTTTCTTCTCCTAAAGGATGTTAAAATGATTTGCTTTAGCCAGCATGTAAACAGAGAACTCACTGTGCATTGCAGCAGCATCAAATCAAATTGCAGGAACAATAACTAGAAGATATAGCATACAAAGTCAACAAAATTGACCATTAAGGCTCTTGAGCATTAGTAAAAGTTAAAAAGAAAAAAAAATAGTCTACTGTAAATGAAATTACATTGTTTTGGTTTCAAATTGACATTTGGGGAAAAAGATAAAGAAGACTGGTGTGCCAGGAGGGAAGAAAGGGATATAAACCTGGAAATTTTTACTGAAGATCTTAATTTTTGATGTACTTTCCCTCACAGCATATTCCCCATCTGATGACCAAGCAAATTCGAGTGCAGATCCAAATGACCTGTTTCTCCAGGCCAGAGCTGTATATATAATGTATTCACCATCTCCGCAAACAACAACAAACCTTCCATTGGGATTATGTTTTAAGTTCTGTAGAGAAAGGAAGAAAGCAAGACACAACAAAATCAGCAGACATCATTGATTAGTAGTGCAGCTTTATCCGAATCTTCTCAAGCTGGTCTCAAAATGCCAATAATAAGACCTACAACTCCTACAAGGCTACAATGAACTTTTCCATTTTATCAATAATATTTTATCTACAAAAGACTCTAATTAAAGCACACAAGAAAGAGATACTACAGAGTAGACTTTAAAGAATCATGCCACCGAAGGATGACATTTGCTGAGAAGAATTTCATATAGGTGATTAAGTGTTGTTATGATTTATTAAAGCTTCTTAGGTCGTAATCAGCACCCTTACATTCTCTGGGTTGCACTGTTGCAACAACCAAATGGTTATTTGCTTATTCCATACCTCAAGAACCTAAAATGCAGTACAAGGATAGCTTATTCAAATGGCAGAAATGTGGGAAGTGTCACATTTCAGGTTCAGCATATTAAATGGTAGAAAGACCACTTCTAAACTCTACAAACAATATTTCAAACAAAAATCTCAGTCACATGCAATTAAATCTTAAACATCAAATGAAAATTGAGCAATGAACTGTTACCAAAATAAAGCAAACACACCTGTGGGTAGAGGTCACATGTTCCCAATTCCTTGACAGCCAATGGCAACCTTTCTCCATCAGTAGCCTGAGACATAAAACATACAATTAATTCACCATAACACCATAATGTTAAGCTGTAGAAATATTGTAACCAGGTAAGCAGAACCCAATCAAATAATACCTCATAATCTGATCCCACACTCTTTATATTAACTGTTTGGATCTCATTGTGCTTTGCCCATATGATTTTCCCACTGTTATCCATACTAGCAACAGGCACTTCACGACCTATTTTGACCATAATGGTTCCCTCATCATAACCAATCACAATCCTGTCCATTGGCAAAACAGTATAGAGTGCTATTACCAAAGAAAACATATGTAAATAAAGCTAGGAAAGTTATTCCTGAACTAGTTGCTCTTAATATTGCCAAGTATTAGCTTATTCCAAACTGATGCATAGTTCACTTTTTCATTAGTACTATACATAGTTAATTGAAATAACCTTTCCAATTTCTATGAAAGAATTTGAAATCAAATACTAAAGGCACTAAACCTGAAATATCAAATTAGAGACACGTAAATGAAGCATGCAAGGAACTTGACAGACTAGCAATTGCAGAGGCATGGGCTTAATTGGAGAGAAACTAACCTTCTTGAAGCTTTCATGTAACCAACTGCCCAGACCCGCTCAAGGCCATAATTCAAAGTGTTTTCAAGTCTGCAGGAAAACTCAACTATTAAAGAAGGGGAAAAAGAATTGGAAGCAGAGTCACTATCAAAATTATAAAGGGTCAAAAAAAATGAGACAATACAACTAAATACATACTACCAAAACTCCCTACAGGTCTAATTTATGAGTGAGTTATGACAAGCATAAAACATTTTCTTCAATTTCTGTATCAAGCAAGGTTCTCCTAAAACCTTGTGAATCAATCAGAGAACCTCCATAAGTATCAAAATTATCCTTTTAACATAGAATAATCAAAGTTGTTTCGCTGTGGGAATAACGTATAGTCTCCGGCATTAATCATGTTCGCAAAAATTAAAAAAATAATAATAATAATAAAAAATAAAAAATAAAAAAAGCTTACAAGATATAGATAGATATTCAACACACAAATGGGTGTGAACAACATGGAGAAAATCAACAAAGTGCAACAATGTACTGAAAATCTACCTATAAGTTGTTGCATGCCATATGCGAACAGTACCATCTTCAGAACCCGTGATTATAATAGGCAGTTCAGGATGAAAACACACAGCAGAGACATTATGTGTGTGCCCTTCTAGAGTTTGCACACAACTTTTCGTCTGGTAGTCCCACACCTAGTCCACATTGACAAATATAAATATAATTTAGATTGCATTCAACCCCAACTGATGGAATATGAAAATAGAAGTGTGTGGCAAACCTTTGCAGTGTGATCATCAGACCCAGTGATTAAGTAAGGTTTATCACCACCTGTGAAATAATCTACACAATTCACACCTTTCAGATGGGCATCCAGCGTGAAGTTTGGATCAGGTGAGCCAAGATTCCAAATCTTAAAAGACATAAGCACATAGTGTCACCTTCAATCAGTGATATAATGAAATGGAGGAACATTTAACAGGTAGTCAACCCAAAAAATAAAATAAAATATCTCTAACCTTTATAGTTCGATCAAGAGATGCACTAGCAAAAGTGTTGGTATCTTTTGGATTAAATGTCACTTGCATCACATAATGGGAATGGCCCTCAAAAATTTGAGTGCACACCCATCCTTTCTCCCAATCCCAGAGCTTTATCAGCATGTCATCAGATGATGACAGCACATAAGGAAGAGTAGGATGAACAGCAACACACCTGATATAATCTGTGTGAGCTTCAAAGACTTTAACCTTATCCATGGTGTTGTAATTGTACACCCGAATAAACATGTCATCAGCACCAGCAACAACCCACTGCTTGCGTGCAATGAACTTTGCTGACCTAACTGCAAGATAATAAAGGTCTTACAGAACAGCCAAGCTTCATTAAAGTAAAAAAAGAGGCCTACATAAACTCTGACCAAACAAGCAAGATAGTAGAAACTCATGAACCTGGTAACTCAGTCACTTCAAAAGATTTTGCCATTGCCTGCAAGAAATTACATGAAGCTTCCATTAGCAATTTATGTTTGCAAGAACTCTCTATAACTAATTAAGAAGCTTTAGTATAGACAACTTAAATTGCAATCAATATGATCTGAAGGAAAATATTTCTTGACAGGCAAATGCAAGGGGGGAGAAAATTTTTATTCGGCTCATTCATTTTAATGATAGTCCTAATTGTCATACTGCAGAGGATTGGGTTGGAGACCGAGCTCAGTAGTTTGCTGTAAGGACATATGTGCAATTACCAAAAAACCTCTCCTACCAGAGGTCCCAAAACTCTACAACCTTGTGCTGTGAGTCTACCAAAATAACATACTGTGCTATAAAAAAAATGGCATGGAGACAGTTGTGAAATATGAATACAAATCAAATAATGATAAAGCAGTGAACCTCACGTGTCGTCTATTTTCTTTTTATTCTTCACACTTGTTTTGTGTGCATCGGGGTGGGGGGTGGGGCGTGGGGGGGGGGGGAGGGGGGGTGGACAAACCATGGAGTCTTATAGTTGAAGCTAGAGACAGTGGCAAATGAAATATACATAGATTGATATATAGCAGAAAATATAACCATAAATAAAAAGCTTAACTTGAAAATGCCTAAAATGCATTGTCAGATGGATGTAATCTCAATTTTCTATTGCTGTGTAATATCACATGTGTGTGGATAAGTAAACGTAGAAAATAAGATAATATAAGCATAATTCTTGTGGTGCCTCGCATTTTTGGCAGAATCTGCTTTTAAATTTAGCTAGGAAGCTAGATACATGATGGTAAGAATGAAGCATGTTGAGAACTACAAAGAACTAATATTGACTAAGTTCATGAAATAGAATGCCACAAACCAAATTTTCCTTACCTGTGTTTGGTAGTTCCAGATGCAAACAGTCCCAGAATACAAACTCGCTAGTATCCTGCAAGAAGGACAATGTATAAATTGATGAACAGGCGTGATCTAAATGAATAGCTAAGTCAATCCAGTCCATCAAAGACTCTGCTAATCAACAAGGGAAGAAAAACTTCTATTACATGAGCTCAATTAATTAGTCAATCAGATATATGAATTTGCCTTTCCCATCACAGCAATGTTTCAATTAGTACAATGCTGTCAAATGCATGCATTTGTACATATAGACTTCGAACAACATAATTGGATCAAAAAATAAAAGAGTATTTACCATGGCTCGGTTGGATGCAGATCCACCGACTTTACTCTTTCCGATCTTTGAGCAACTTTTCTCTGATCCAATAATCAAAGGCAGCATTGAGCAAATACTTGCAAACGGGAGATATAAACATAAACACATATCTATGAAGTCGCAGTACGAATCAGAAAGACAACAGTACCTTGATTTCCAACCTCAGAGGCTGCATATTGCATAACAGTAACGAAAAGAAACGGAACTTCGGTTAGTAACCACAAAACAATAGCAGATCTCACCAAAATCAGTGTTCAACGAATTAATGAAGAATCCAGAATTCGCGCTATAAGCATAAAACTATATAATTCGCATGATAATTGCAAAGGAGCTTGCTATTCTCCAATCACTGCCGACCACCGTGACCGAACCGAATCAGATCTAGCTCGCAACGCAATGCAAACGAGAGCGGGGGAAGTAAGGAACTCACCATATTCACAGATGAAAGGGAAGCTACTTAGATTGAAGAAACCAATCGGAGATTTGGAAAAATGAGCAGCCCTAGAGATCCAAGCAAAGATCACAGAGGAGCGAATCCACTGACGCGCGCGCGCGCAGTCGGGTGCGGAGATCTTCTTCGAATTGGAATTGCGGGCCGAGCGATGAAACTCTAATAGAGAAAGAGAGATCTCAGGAGAGAGAAAGTGCAGAGATTGTGCTCATGCCACAGCTAAGTTTCCCTCTGTGATATGCGAGGAAGTGAGGGACGAAGAGGAGAAAATGGGAATTTTATGAATTTTGGATTTCAGTTTTTTTTTTTTTTCTTTTGCAAAAAATTTTGGATTTCGGTTGCTCGCTGGTTCTGTAGTACTTGGTGTGGTCACTGGTCAGTAGTCACTACCTCACTGGAATTCATTCTTGCGCAGCATGTCCGTTGATGAAGATGATGTGGCGTGATGAACGGTGGAGAACATGAGTTAACCCTGCCTGAGTTACAAACTTTCTAGAGTATCGTTTGGTAGATTATTTACCTCGATTAAAATTGATATAAAATGACTTTATTTTTTGTAAGAAGAAACATTAACTTTCATTCAAACTTTCGAAGATAAAACATTAACAATAAAAATAGGTGAATAAACTAACACCCCATACATTCAGACATAGAAAGAAATCCCCGAACTAGCATGTGAGCAATTTTATTTGCGATCATTTTGCAAATGAAATAAACACATTTGGTTCTTAATACTCAACTCGCCCACAGAATCACTCTCTTGGTTCTTAATCTTTCCTTCTTTCTTTTTTTTTTCTCTCTGTGGAATCAGGTATCGTACTTTCAGTGTGCACACCTCCTAACTAGAATTTCAAGCCCGGCGGGTAGTATCTAACCTAGTAACTCGGGAATATCGACCTCGTTACTTCTAAAATCTGTTGGTTCGTATTGACCGTTTCTTTCTTTTCTCAAACTTTCTTTCTTTCCCTTTTCTTACGAAAGAACATAGTCCTAACGGTACTCCAAAATACTATTTTTCTCACAATAGATAGATAATATATATACATCATGCAACTTTTTTCTCATGCAATTTCTTTTCTTATGCAACAAACTTTACTTATGCAAGTTCATGCACATAAATCGCAAACAACTTCTCTTTCTCACATTTTGAAAATCAAATATCATGCAATCTTTTCAATGCAAACTAGATAATGATTTTCCAAAATAGATTAAAGCTTCACTATGAGCATTTACTGTATTAATCTTTAAAAGTGGCAAAATGCCCTTTTCAAATGCAAAGTTGGTAAAACAGTGACTTATGCAAGAAATCTCAAGAATTACAACAAATCTTCTATTCATGAGCTAAGCAATGCAATTAGCACATTTAGTCAAATAATTCTTGTAAGCAAATGCTACTCTGATAATTCATAACTTGAACTCAAAATCAGTGTTGTGAAAATCGCGCCTAGGCGCTAGGCGGTCAACCTCCTAGGCGCCCACCTAGCCGCTCTAGGCGTTCTAGGCGCCCTAGGCGGTCCCCATGCGCCTAGAGGGCGCCTAGCGATTTTTTCAACATTGCTCAAAATCTAAACAAATACTCAAGGATCAATTCCATGCTTTGTCTACTAACATGCTCTTTACTATGACATGGAAATATACACTGCTTTATACTAAAATCACAACACTTAGCAAATCTTCCCAATAAATACTATCAAGTATTGATCATGCTTCTCAATTCAAAATATACTCAAGTGCTAGCAATTCCATTTACTGTAAAACAAGGAAATCATACACCATTCATGCCAAATTCTCAATAGCTTAGCAAATCTTCTCAGTAGATACAACAAGTATTTAAACATGCTTCTCAATCATTTCAAACAAATATTGATCATGCTTTTCTACTCAATTTAACAAAACTCAGATGCTTCCATTTTCCCTTCACTGTAAAACATTTACAGAACACAAACAACATTCATTTCTCACAATTTCAACTATAAATCATGCATTCTAACTCCAAAATCAACGAAACTAACTTCTACTAGTGCGTCGTAACGAGCCCGAGTGTCCGAGCCTCAAGGGCCCACGAGTCCCGGTCTGAACAACGTGTAGGTGAGCCACAGAGGGCCCGGCCAGAACTGATTTTGGCCTAGTGGAGCTTGGCAACGGTTCTTGCCTAGAACCGTGGCCTAGTCCCGCTACTCAACGGGGCTTCCCAATGGACCTTGCCAGGGTCCGTTGGTGAGCTCCGTTAGGTGATGTGGTGCACCACCAGTGTGCACCAGACACCTTCTTCTTCATTTGAAATGCAACATCAGTGCAATCCCACTCATCTAAACCACAATAAATCAATCATAGATCAACAACAACATTTATCTAGCATTTCTACACATCTATTTCTCATTCTAGCAATTCACAGAGTCAAAATATAGTTTGGGAGTCCATGGTTTATACCTTTCCTTGTTCTTCTTCTTTGTGTGGATCCCTTCCTCCTCTCTACTCAACCACTACCACTTCCACCTCCTAGACTCCTCAACCAAACCACACAAATTAAACAACACAAAAAGAAAGAACATCAGAGATTGAAGCAAAGACAATGAAAATCTAGAGGAAAGATGAATGAATGGATGAGAAGAGCTTGGGGAAAACTTACTGCAATTGTTTCTTCCTTCTAACATAGAGCTCAAAGGTGAAGAGACAAGGAAGAAATCAGGAAAAATAAGGTGAAAAGTGATGAATATATAGGGTGCTAAACACTAGGTTGGTCACCAATGATTGGTGAAGGGAAAAAGGGTAAATTTGTGATTGACTTCTAACCTATCAGACAACTAGACAACTGTAGTAAAAGGGTTCACCTTGTAACTGGACCAAGGTCTAAAAGTGATTTTGAATGACTTAGGGTCAAAAATAGATTTTCTAAGAATAGTTTCTAGTTAAAACACTTGATTCAGGTTTCACAGGTTCCTTTCCAGTTTCACTCAGATTGACTTTTTGGGTCAAAACTTGGTACATAAATGTACCCGAAATTTTGGGATTTTCGAAGTAGAATATCCCTGGTGTCGAATTTATTTAAAACTCGATTTAAAATATTTAATTCAAACACCGTTTTCGAAATAAAAAATTTTGGAATAGTGAAAATAGCTATTTTGGAATTTATAAAATAGAATTTAGAAAAATTATTTTTGGGTTGTCACAATTCCGGTCAGCTTTATCGGCGTCGGAGCTGGAGGGAAGTTGATCGGGTTCCGGAGGCAGAAAGTAGTAAGATTGTTTATGTTGATACAGTGAAGGAAGCTCTATTACTGGCACCTTCTTCTCCTCCGCTGCCGCCGCGGGCGCCAACGGAGGTGACGATTCCAGAACCCGTATATGAAGATAAGGAGAAGGTAACATATGAGAGTCTTGAACCCAAAAGGAAGACTGGGAACACAAGAAGAGGGATCACAAGACGCCACCGGTACCGGCAACATCTCCGTCGCTGCCGCTGTTGTCGCACTATGTAGAGCCAAAGAGCAGTAAAAGTGAACAGAAGAGAAGTAGTAGCAGTGGGACTAAGGGGTTCATTATAAGCTCTTTGTATCACAAGAGGAAGATAAAGCAAAGATCACTGAGCGTAGACAACTTGGATGCTCTCCTTCATACATCACAGCCCCCTCATCTGCATTTCCAGTTACCTCTGCCACCTCCTCCGCCGAAGATTCTGACCAAACTTATTTAATTTGAGTGAGAAAAATGTGAAATGTCTATAATGCCCTCACAATTCACGGCTCAAACGGAAAACACGAACGGGAGGACTACGGCAGGTCACTTTTGAAACATGAAGGATCCCGGATGGTTGATTTTAAAGTTTAGGACCATAGGTGGCGGAACCACTATACTCGAGGGACCTTGGCTGGTATTAACTCTCAAAATTTATTATTTACCCTGAAGCCCCTACATAATTGTTAAGGATATCCTTAAGAGTGTGAGATTCTTAAGGAGTTGCCTTGCAAAATAAAAAATTGTCATCAGAAAAAAGTAAATGGGAGATTTTAGGGGCCCCTCTTGCAACTTGAATGCCATGAATCAGTCCTCTAGACTCTGCTCTCATGATCATGACACTTAATCCTTTTGCTACCATGATAAACAAATAGGGAGAGAGTGGGTCTCCCTGTCTAAACCCACGTTGAGGAATAATTGGTCCAATCAATTCACTATTTTGTAGGACATGGTAATCCATAGTAGTGACACACTACATAACCAACCTAATCCACCTATCATTAAATCATGACCTCTCAAGAATAGCTCGAAGCATCTCCCACTCAATTCATTCATAGGCCTTGCTCATATCTAATTTGAGAGTGACATAGTCTTCCTAACCCTGATATTTCTTCTTAAGATAGTGATGTACTTCGAAAGCCACCATAACAACATCTGAAATAATCCTCCCTGGAACAAAGAGACTCTGGACTCACTAATAACAATTTTAAGGAGTGGTTTCAACCTATTTTCCATTACCTTTGTTATCATTTTATAGACAACATTACATAGGGCAATAGATCTAAGGTCCCCCATACATTTTAGGCTAGTTTTCATAGGGATTAGGACTAATTGGGTATTGTTAAGACCATTAGGGAGCTTTCCAGTTCTAAAGAGATCAACACAAAGATTAACCAAATCCCCCCACCCATCCAACCCCCCCCCCCCCCAAAAAAAAAATCCCAGAAAGCTTGAAAAAATCATGGATTGAATCCATTCGGCCCCAGAGATTTATTGGGGTGCATACTAAAAACCGTAGCCTTAACCTCCTCCATTTTAACTTCCCCTATTAACCCCTGCTTTTGTAAGGCAGAAATGTGTTGCCTCATGCAGTTTAATGCTAGGGTTATTGCCAACATCCTCTACTATGACATCTTTGTGAAACTTGATATCAACATGGACATGCTCTAACACAAAAGTGGGGACAACTAGTCAATTTGGTCACTCTTGGTAACCAGTATTATTTGCCAGACAAATATCAAATATATTATAGTTTTTATATGTAAACAAATATTATATTTTGTTACTTGAAAAATATTAGTGAAAATATAATACTTATAAACACTGTTGCAAAAATTGGCCTAGGCGGGCCGCCTAGGCGCTAGGCGCCCCTAGGTCCTGGCGATTTCCACTCTAGGCACTTGTCTAGGTGGCCACCTAGGCGCCTACCGCGACCGACTTGATCGAGTTAGCGGCGAATTCGACCGAATTAACTTGTCCAATTCGATCGAGTTAACTCGGCCAACTCAGACTTGCTAATTTTTTTTCATTATATATATACCGACTTGATCGAGTTAGCGACAAATTCGGCCGAATTAACTTGTCCAATTCGATCGAGTTAACTCGGCCAACTCAGACTTGCTAATTTTTTTCAATATATATATATATATATATATATATATATATATATATATATATATATATATATATAGTTAGCTTCAACATCTTGAAAAATACATGGAGGTATGAAATCTGGATCTTGATCAATGAATTTAAAATTGGGGTCACTAATTGTGCTTTTTCTTATGTAGTTGTGCAATCCAAAACATGAGCAAATAAGTTTGTTTTGATCCATTAATGAATATTGTTGGTTTTAGGCTTTTTGGGCCCAGGGAGGTCCAACACAACCTTAGTTGGTGGATTCACCTTTCAAAAATAGAAGTAAAAAATGATAGCTGCAAGTATATGTATATTCTTGGCATGTTTTCGCCGTCCCCCCCTTCAATCTTGAGGGGCCCCTTTTTTAGTGGGTCATCCCTTGAGTCATTTGAAAGCTTACATTTAAGGCCATAAATTGGCTTATTAACTCTATTAACGCTTAGGGGCTGTTGGGCTGCCGTTACTGGGCCTCCCAACGGCTTGTTGACCGCGAACTTCCCTCCCTCGGTTGGTCGGCTGGCTTGTCGATCACGTAAGACAAGATCCCCCACCTGGAAAGCTCGGGGTCGGATTCGCTTATCCCGATACCGTTTGACAGCCTGCTGATACTCCACCATGCGAGCATGAGCTGTTTCCCTTCGTTCCTCTAGGAAATTCTTCTCAATTCCCAAGTTCTCCTCGTTTCCCTCGTAAGTATAATGGCAAACTCTATGAGTGGGCTCAACAACCTCCATGGGTACCTTTGCTTCAAAACCGTAAGCCAATGAGAACGGTCTCTCGCTGGTAGCACGCCTCTGAGTAGTTCGATAAGCCCATAGTATGCGATCTAACTCATCGACCTAATTTCCTCCTACGTCCTCTAGCTTTTTGCGAATGCCATCCACAATGGTGCGGTTTACGTTCTCAACCTGTCCGTTGGCCTGAGGATAGGCCACCGACACCTTGGTGTGCCGAATGTTATGTCGTTGGCAGAATTTCGCGAAGGGTTGACAATTGAACTATCGACCGTTGTTGCTGACCAGGTGTTCGGGCAACCCAAAGCGACAGATCACATTCTTCTAGATGAAACGTCGACACTGATA
Organism: Ipomoea nil; assembly: GCF_001879475.1. Taxonomy (NCBI): domain Eukaryota; kingdom Viridiplantae; phylum Streptophyta; class Magnoliopsida; order Solanales; family Convolvulaceae; genus Ipomoea; species Ipomoea nil. The sequence continues at coordinate 1,814,536 of NW_017616630.1, forward strand.
CTCGGTGATGGTGACCAGTGGCTCAGCTTCCACCCATTTGGTGAAGTAGTCAATGGCCACTACGCAAAACCTAAAGCGCTCGGGTGCAATCGACAGAGGGCCTAAGAAGGTCAATTCCCCATTTAGCGAATGGAATGGCGGTAGTGACCGGGGTATAGAAGGTGCGGGCCGAGTGTCTTTTCGCGCGAAGGCTTGGCACACGATGCATTTAGTTATCCAATCGATGCAGTTTCTCATCATGGTGGGCCAGTAGTAGCCATGGACGACCAACTTCCGTGCTAGGGTGTGGGCGCCCTGGTAGGCTGCGCATATCCCTGATGGGCCTCGTCCATTATCTTTTCTGCTTCTGGTCTTAGCAAATATTTGAGATGTGGTCCCCCAAATGACCTCTTGTATAACTGTCCATCTATGATTTCAAAGGAAGGAACCTTTCTACGGACTCGGGCGGCGACCGTTGGGTCGTCAGGTAGCTTTTCCTCTTCTTTGTAACGCTGAATGTCTTCGATCCAGAACATCTCGGGATTTTTAACACGGTCCCAGCTCGGAATTGTTACCTGCTGAATTTCTTCCCCCAGTTCCTCGATGCTTGGTCGGCGCAGTTCTTCTTTTTGACAGATCCTTAAGAGGTGGTCCGGCACCCCTTCCAGGGCGATCTTCGATAAGATGTCGGCTTCTGTATTTTCGGCTCGTGAGATATGTTCTATCTCGTACGCTGTAAACCCTTTCAGTAACTCCTCGGTCTTCTCTTTGTACTGTACCAGCGAGTGCTCCTAACTTCACAGGTGCCCGACACTTGTCTAACCACGAGGCGCGAATCCGTTTTAATACGCAAGCGGTCGACAGTTGTCTAACCACGAGGCACGAGACTTGGTCTTGCCCTCCACTTGCTCCTTTAGATTACGTAATTCATGGGCCAGTGTTGGTTTTAGGGTTTTTGGGCCCAGGGAGGTCCAATACAACCTTAGTTAGTGGATTCACCTTTAAAAAATAGAAGTAAAAAATGATAGCTGCAAGTATATGTATATTCTTGGCCTGTTTTCGCCGTCCCCCCCTTCACTCTTGAAGGGCCCCTTTTATAGTGGGTCATCCCTAGAGTCATTTGAAAGCTTACATTTAAGGCCATAAATTGGCTTATTAACTCTGTTAACGCTTAGGGGCCGTTGGGCTGCCGTTACTGGGCCTCCCAACGGCTTGTTGACCGAGCCTTTTAATAGGCCTCTTAAATGCCAACGGCTACTTTCGGGCTGACCTCCTGCTCGTGCCAACCTCTCGCTCGCGCCGACTTCTGGGTCGAGCCGACCCCTCGGTTTGGCCCATTTCCATTTTGGGCCTCTCTTCCTCTGGGCTTGATCTCTCTTCTTCTTGGGCCTTGAGCCCACAGAGTTCACACCCCATCAAATATATCGGCATCTTTTGCAATATCTTCCACCTAGCTTTAATAACACCAACAGCCGTCTCAATGCAACTTCTTAAAGATGAATGAGCTCGATTAAATATTTCTACGAAACTCTGATTGATGGTATCTAGTTTTAGAGTAAGGTGTCAAATATCCATTCCTTTCTGGGAAGCCTTTATCCACCAAGTAATACTTTCCTAAATGTATATAAAAGTTAATAAATTATAAGTATATTTAACTATAATAGCAATTAATGAAATAAACTTTTTAAACTACCTTGTGGTGGTTTAGGAAATTTGAGACTTGGGTTATTAATCGTGTCAAGAAAAATGCGAGCATCATGTGCTAATCTCTCCCATCTTGTTAAAACATATGTGAATAACAGATCAAAGTTATATGATGCTAAGACATTGGTAGTTGGAATCCCTTTCCTTCCTCTATATCTCATTTGGTCTTCCTCTCTTACAGTTATTGCAATATGTGTGCCATCAATAGCTCCAATGTAGTTCTAATTTAAGGGGAAAAAGTGATATATATTAATTCACATATTGATGTAACAAATATATAGATAAGAATGAGATGAACAACATATTAATTCACTTACTTTAAAATGTGGCATATATCTATTATCATTAGCAATTTGTGGCGGGATCTCCTTGAACTCATGATCTTTTGGTACAAGCATATCTCTTGAGAATTCATCCATGACATTTAACACTTCTTTAATAATTCTACTCACGGTTTCACCAGAATGTTGAAAGCGTTCTTGAGTATCGCTATTAGAAGCACCCTTACTAAGCACATATACAAATATACAAAGTTTCTATAAAGTTGAGATCCTATTTGAAGCCCTCAAACCATACTTGGTTTCTAAATCTACACATAAATGACGAAATTTAATTGGATTCATTCTAAATACATTAAAACACCGTTTCTCATTACCATTCATTAATTCATTCATCAATCTTTCTCCAGTTAAACTTGAAGTCATGCATGACTCTTTGTAAATATGCTTCAAAAAGTACACACACATATACCCGGCCATACAAGCCACCAAGTCTCAAAATTCATCCTCATTATCCAAGTACTACTTAATTATGATAAGTTTCCTAATTTGCTTAGTATTATTCATCATGTCTTGTTGCCTAACACACAAATTAGTATATTTATTATAGAATTCCCATTCATACTTTAAAAAAAACCATAAACAAATTACATAGAATTTCCTACAATAAGAATTCATAATAGTTCATTAAATAAGAAATTACATAACAGTTCATAATAGTTCATACAATAAGAAATTACATAAGAGTTCATAACAGTAAATTACATAACATTTCCTATAATAAGAGTTCATTTTTTTTTGAAAGCCAATCAGACGATTGTATTAATGAATGAACGCAGTAATATCGTTAGGGGGAATAGAATCCCAATACATAGAATGTTTCTGAGCGAATGCTAAAGAAGCTAGAGTATGAGCATGTAAATTAACTTGTCTAGAAACATAAGATAATGAAAGATGATTAAATAGAGACATAGTAGTCTTGCACTGATCAATCACGACCCCAACATAAGAGAAGGTAGATGTTGTTTGTTGGTGTAGAGCACTCCGTAACACCATGCAATCCGTGAGAAGACAGACCGTTGTGATATTCCTATCCAACTAGTGCCTCCGCCATAAGTGGCGAGAAACAAAATGGTAGCTTGCCATTTTTTGCTGCTACGAATAAACCCTCTGATGAGAGTAGCACCACACCGTACGTGGCCTCCCCGGTGTCCTACCGGAAGCCGGCGTCTACATAGCATCGTGGTGCACCGTGATCTGCTGCCGTATCTGGTGCCGCCGGCGGTGGGTGTGCTGGGCGGTGATGGGCCTGGCGGTACAACAGCATGGCAGCGGACGCCCTTTTCCAAACGTCGTTCGGGCGTGATAATGAACCGTCCCATAAGGCTGTATTCCGACTCCTCCATAAGTGGTATAGCACAACGACCATGAGACCACATTGTTCCTCCGCCAATACTGCCAAAGCACCCATTAGCCATATTGGAAAGGAATTTGTAACAATATTTGTAATAAGTAATTGTGCAACATTCCAAACAAGTCTAGAATATTCACATAACACAAGAGCATGCAACACATCTTCATGATCTAAACCACACATTGGGCACACAGGATCCACTTCTACTCTCTTCACTATTAGATTATCAATGGTGGGAATAATATCACATATAGCTCTCCATAAAAAGGTCTTCCATTTTTGTGGGATTTTTAATCTCCACATTGTAGCCCATTTATCAAAGGCACCTGAGCTATTACTAAAGACCCCCATAATACACCTATATGCATTTTTAACCGTATAAATCCCATTTGGGTCTTCCTTCCAATACCAAGAGTCCTAGTAGCTCGGGCTTACTGGAATCATAGTGATCCAGTTTACATCCTCAGGGATAAAAAGACCAGATAAAATATGTGGATCCTAGGTGTTTGTTTGTTGATCAATCAGACCAACCACTAGTGCTTCCCTTAGTTCTCCTGGCATCTCCGTTTGAACTAGGGGTGGCCCCATATTAGCGTTGTGTGGCCATTTCCAATTCTTCTCCGTACCCCAGCGCATACCATAGCATGTGCAGCCATAATACTTCTCCAACAAAAACTCGGGCAATTTCCAATGGTAGCATCAACAAAACTAGTTGTAGGATAATAACGAGCCTTATAAATCTTTGCCGCGAGAGAACTTGGGTTAGTAAGAAAACGCCATGCCTGTTTACCCAACATGGCTAGATTAAATGCCCGTAATTCTTTAAACCCCAATCCACCAACTTTCTTAGGGACACATAATTTATCTCAAGCCTTCCAATGTATTCCCCTGTCTGCACCATTTCCCCACTAGAATTTATTCATGGTTCGCTTAATAGATAAACAAACTGCCTGAGACAGCAAAAAAAAAACACTCATTGAAAAGGTAGGCATAGATTGAGCCACAATTTTCAACAGTACTTCCTTACCAGCCTGGGATAGTGACTTTTTATTCCACGACCCAATTCTTTGTCTTATTTTATCCTCCACATAAGAAAATACAGCCCTTTTATTCCTCCCCACAAAGGATGGTAGACCAAGATATTTTCCAAAATTTACAGCTTCCTCCACCCCAAGGCATCTCGCCACCTGATCCCTATCATCTTCCCGGGTATTCCGGCTAAAACAGATATTCGACTTATTATAATTCACCACTTGACCATACAATTTCTCATATCTTATTAGGCACTGTTTGATAACACCGGTCTCCTGGATATTTGCTTTAAAAAATAATAAGCTGTCATCTGTAAAAACCAGGTGTGACACAGGAGGTGCCCCCCTAGCCACTCTACACCATGTATTGATAATGCCATTTGTGCCTTTTGCAATAACATCGACAGGCCTTCTGCACAGATAATAAAAAGATATGGAGAGAGGGGATCCCCTGTTTGAGCCCACGGGTAGGCACCACACGGGCCCCAGCAACACCATTCACCATCACAGTATAATTAACAATCGTTACACACAGCATAATAAGTTGAATCCATTTTTCACTAAAACCCATGACAACCAACATTTTTTTTCAAGAACGGTCATTCCATTTTGTCATAAGCTTTTGACATATCTAATTTAAGTGCACTCCACCCCATTAAACCACACCGTTTCCTGTTCAAAAAGCCCTACCTCGGCTGCTACCAAAATGTTATCCGTGATCAGTCTTCTTGGGATAAAAGCACTCTGGGATTCCTACAAAAAGAGTTCATAATAGTTCATTAAATAAGAAATTACATAACATTTCATAATAATTCATACAATTAGAAATTACATAAGAGTTCATAATAAGACATTATAATAAATTACATAACATTTCCTACAACAAAAGTTCATAATAGTTCATACAATAAGAAATTACATAAAAGTTAATACATAACTACTACTAAAGCAAAACACTACCAAAGCCAAATACATAACACTTCATGCATAACCATTAATGCTAGTTTTCTTTCTCATATAAGAACTTGATGTAGTCAACTCTCACCTTATCATCTGGTAATCCAATGATAACGGATCTTTCTTTTGGATCTTCAATTAGCTAGCGTGCAAGCAAAGAAAAATTCAGGGGTGCCGAATTCCAAATCGGGCAAAATATACAATTTTGCCAATGTATCCATAATTTCATTAGGACTTGGGTTTTCATTGAAGTCAAAACATCTATAAGTGACATATTCACATCCTTAGATACATTAGTTTTTTCTCCAATAATTTACAACATATTATCAAGTTTCTCCGACCGGTAGTGGATCAGATAAGGTAGTTGCGAAGGTGAGAAGAGGTGGATCGCAGACGACAGATGACGTGACACGGGGAGATGAGGCGGACACAGAGGTGAGAACTGAGTGAAGGAGACGGACGCGAAGGTGAAACTGAGCGAAGGATTATGAATTTCAGAAGGATAACATTGTCATTTTACAAAGAAAATCAATAAGCTATTCTCGAACGCTGAGTATATCAGCGTTTAGTATTTTGGTTGATAGGCCCAATCAACCAAGGCCAATAAGTCATTTATTAAACACTCCAAATCAACTTATTCATAAGGTCAAACAGCTAAACATGATTAAATTAATCAATTTTTAACTTATAAGTCAATAACCAAACACTCCCTTAATTTGAAAGAAAAGGTCTAATTAAAAATACAAGATCTGACCTTTTATTATTATTATTTTTTTGAAATATCTGACCTTTTATTTGTGAGAGTTATACAATTTCACCACAAGTTTTTATTGTTTCTTTTTTTTTTTTTTTTTTTTTTTTTTTTTTTGGTAAAAGAAAAAAGTGTCAACAGATCAGAATCGTTAACTTCGCCAGCCCCTACTTCTACCTTGCGCCGCTCAGCTGACACCTCTCACTCCTCACCTCAAACGCTCTCGCCTCTCTGTCTCTCACCTAGATTGCCAGACGCCCAGACACCATCGGCCCATCGCCAGAGTCTTTCTCCGTCTCCGCCTCTCCGCTTCTTACCCTCTGACCCTCTTAGCCACTCCGTCTCCAGCTTCGCCTCTCCGACTCTTCGTGGGTTCATAAGCCAGTCTCCGGCTATCCGCCTCTCCGGTTAGTCCCCTCTAACATCATTTGCTCATTCTCTATTCCTTTCTACATAGGAAACCCTAGATCCGGAGATCTCCTTCGAATTTATGCTTAATTTACGATTTTATGAATTTACTGTCACATATTAATGTGAATTGTTTATGACTTTGATTCTTTAATTTATACCGTGAATTTTATGATTTTTATGAATATACAGTCATATGAACATACTGTGAATTTTATATTATACTGTGAATTTTATATTATACTGTGAATTTTATAATTTATACTGTGAATTTTATTCTTTATACTGTGAATTTTATGACTTTTAGTTTTATGGATATACATTTTTTAAGGTGAACTAAAACAGAAACTACAAGAGGTATTTTAAAGATCTAGTATTATGATGTCTGTGTTTGCTGAAGTACATACTTTTTGAGTTTCTATCATATGCCTTTTTCATTAATGATTTTTTTTGCTTTTATCAGTTTATGTATGCTAGGGTACTTTTATCAGTTTCCCCTCAGAATCTTAGGAATGCATATTTGAATTGGTAATTTGGTATGCTCCATTTTTAGTCTTTTTGAATTGGTAATTTGATATGCACCCGCACTTTGTCTTTTTGAATTGGTAATTTTATTTGATATGTTTTGTTTACTTACTGCTATATCAATAATGATGTAACTTCTATACATTATTTAAACTCTCAACTTGTGCTTTTAATTTGTATTTAGTATCATAGCATAATTAGCCTTATTGGAATTCATATATGAACTTTTACAATAAACTATCTTTATTGTTGTTTGTCGTAGGGGTCATAATTAGGGATGACCATGGTTTGGTTTGAACCTTCCGGTTTGAACCGAACCTTGCACGGTAGGAATGAAGGGGTTCCGGTTCTTGATATTATGGAATCGGATGGTTCCGGTTCCAAACCTTGGAAAAAGTTTAACATTTATTAAAATTAAAATTATGGGCTTTGATTCTTATTGATATTATGGTCATTTCTTCTACCAAATGTCTACACACTCTATCTCTCTAGATTTTTTTTCTTCGACTTGGAAGTTTGCAGTAAGCACTCTTCTTAGTCTTCTCCTTAGCTACACACATATTGATTGCCATGTTTTCGCGTAAAATTAACTGTATCAATTCTAGGTTTTATTAGAACATTTCTAATATAATTTCTTTAGAAGCTCCAATAGGCTAATGCGACGTTTCAAATGAATTGATTTTTTTTGGATGTTTAAAACTTTAGATGAGCTGTTTCTAACAAATTAACATAAGGCACATGCTGGATTCTTTGAGAGTAGCTACATTGGTATTATTTGATCTATGGAGCAACCACTACTATTGACCTTCTGCCATGTTAATTGATAATAGAATTATCTCTCCTTGCACATTTGTCTTTTAATGTCTTATTATTGTGTCTGATGATTGCATAGAGGATATATGTAGATTTTGTAGTCAACTTAGGTACATACTAATATGATGGTTACCTTGCCTCCCATTCTTATACTTTGTAGTAATTGTGCTCTTTGATCCTTATTATATGACTACAGTTTAACTTAAAGAAGTATTGAATTAATTATCATTTACTAGTAGTAGGTCATACTGTCTTAGAAGTTAGCATTATTGGTTGTACCTATTCCATGAAGAATATGTGCTTTCCACTCTATAAATATTTAGTCTAGCTATATACTAGATTTATTTTACTTTAATTATAACCTATGGGTCATCACTTTATTTACAGGGAATTTGTTTGAAGAAACTTCTTCATGGCAGCAAGAAATGCTTTGAGGTATGTATCTCGTAGGTTCTCAAGTAGTGGCAAGGTGCTCAGTGAGGAGGAAAAAGCTGCAGAAAATGTCTATATCAAGGTGAATCTTTAATTGTGTACATGGTTCTACCTGCATTCACCTTTTAATACATTCTTGGTAATAGCTTCTTTCTTTGTGCTTCTATATTCTTCTTTTTTCCTTGTTAATGGTGTAATATTTCCTGATATATCTGTGCTTAATTGTCTAAGCAATTTTGTTATTTAACCATATGGTATTTTGACCAAATATTTGGCATGAGTAGTGAATTGAACTATTAGGATGTGTTGTAAGAATTTATTAGAGAGTACTATGTACGGACTACTTATTGATGCTTTGCATGAAAGCTTTCAACAGGAAAGTTCTGATGGTTCTTGAAATGCATTGATGTAGATGCTGCATCTCATTTGATTATAATGTGCTGTGTTTGTCCCTTTAAATTGATAAAGATTTTTTAAAAAATATGACTTAGTAAATGATAGACAGGCTATTACAGGCGCTGTTGAAAATGGCATTGAAGAAAACAGTTTCAGCATTTTGAAATTCACGCATCACATAATTGAACAACAAATTCATTTGTTCTTGAATGAACTGAATGAAGATATATAGAAATGGATCTCCCCTCACAAGATTTAGAAGTTGCTTGGTACTTGGCAAATTATTCTATTATTCTATATTTCTAAATTCCTTACACTACTCCCTTTACTGATGCAGAAAACTGAGCAGGAGAAATTGGAGAAGCTTGCCCGAAAGGTCTGTCAATCTTGACTATATTATGGTTTTGTTTTTGTTCTCTTAGTCATTTTGTGTGCTACCCTCATTATTATTGCTTCCAACATATTAGTTGAGAGTAAGGTCCCTGCTGGATAGGGGGAAAAACCTGGGAGCTTGTTAATTATAGTTGTAGATCTGAGTGAATAAATGTCTATAACTTTGACTTGGTTTGTTTTGAAGGTTTAAATTCAGTATGGTAGAGGTGTTTGCATGTTCCATTCTCATCTGTATGAACTGATAATTTACAGAGTATTTTTATGCTTGTAATCCATTTTCATTCAGTAAACTATTAACTATGCATCTCATTGTGGATGTTAGGCAAACCACTTAGCTTCTGTGAGGCCTAATTTAGTGGTTTGGCATGATTTTAAGTACTTCAATTGAACTCTAAGCTAATAATCCCTTTTGAAATTGAGAATATAGTAGTGACAATTTGGGAGAGTTAGATGGCTATTCTGTCTATTAATTTTCTTGTGAGCTCCTTTTTTTTTTTTGGGTTTAAATTTGGCAACGAATTTGTCTCCCCAGGGTCCCAATCCAGAAAAACCAGCTGCTGCCAACTCTGGGGATTCAGGGTCTGTAGCGGATGCTAAAGCAGGTGCTCAAGCCTCCTCCTCAACACCCGGGGTGTCGAATGACAATTACCGCAACTATGGTGTTTTGGCTGGAATTGTAACTGGTGTTGGTGCTCTGGGCTGGTATCTGATGTCAAAGGACAAGAAGAAAGAAGTACAGGACTGAAGTATAGTGTTTTGTTGATAGGAGCATGGACTTTGAAAATAAAACCTTGAATCATGAAAACAATGGTCCCGTATCGTTTTCCTCATGGATGTAGAATTTCTCTTCCATAATTCAATGATATTTTGCACTCTGGCAGAGGCATGCTGATGTGATTTGATTTCCTTATCCACCTTGTCGCATTCAATTTTCGGTCGCCATTAGCCTAATGCTTTCACTTCTGGTTAAAACGCAGGCTATATTCTGGTTAAGTCTAAATATGTTTCCGAGTTGTGCTTGTGAGCATAATAGTGGTCAGTGGATGGAATGTGGCTCACTGTCTCTAGACTCTAGATGCTTACTTCCGATCCCCAACCATAAAATAGCTCGACTTACAGGTACATCATTGATAGAGCGGCGTATGAGTCTAGGGGTCATAAATTCACTCATTATATCTAGAATTGCATGCGGATATGATTAAAAATTGGAGCGGAAGAATTGTAAAAGTTGTATTAGATTAAGTAATTAAGTGGTTTTGGAGTAACATTTATGGCCCGTTTGGTTCACGGAATAGGCCGGGAATGGCATAGCATTCCCAGTAATAGGCCTATTCCGTTGTTTGGTAACCATTTCTATTATCAGGAATAATATTCCTGGTAATAGCCTATTACCTCAAATAAGGTAATAGCTATTACTAGGGCCCCCCCTGGTATTAGCCTATTACTGAACGTTCAGGAATAGATTTTAGAATCTATTTCCTTTTTTACCCCTTTCTATAACCTAATTTTTTTATCCTATATATAAATTTATCTTATTTCACCACCGTAGTCGCCGCCACCACCACCACCATCGCCGCCGCCACCACCGCCATCACCGCCATCGCCGCCGCCACCACCACCATCACCGCCGCTGCCGCCGCCACCACCATCTCCGCCGCTGCCGCCGCCACCACCACCACCACCATCGCCACAACCGTCGCCGCCCCCCCCCCCCCACCACTGCCACCGCCACCACCATCACTACCACCACTGCCACCACCACCATCACAGCCATCGCCACCACCATCGCCGCCGTCGCCACCACCACCACCACCATCGCCGCCGCCACCACCACCACCATCACCGCCACCGCCACCACCATCGCCGCCGTTGCCACCACCGCCACCAGAACCACCACCCAGCAGCACCACCGCCACAACCGTCGCCGCCCCCACCACCACTGCCACAACCGTCACCGTCACCACCACCACTGCCACCGCCACCACCGCCATCGCCACCACCACCGCCACCATCACATATTTTTATAAGGGTATTTATGTCTTTTAAAACATATTTCATATCTATTCCTTAAATCAACCAAACACTGTAATATAATTCCTAGAGTCTATTCCTTCCGCGAACCAAACAACAGAATACAATTCTTATTCTATTCCTTGCCTATTCCATTCCTTATGGAATAGCATTCCTATTACCTCAAAATTCATTCCGTGAACCAAACGTGCGGTTATTCTTCCAAGTTGTTTACCAATTACGATGCCTATACCCATGTAACACAATTAAAATCATTAAAAAAAAACAATCAAAAAAAAAAAAAAAAAAAACAATGAAAGTATACAAAGAATTTAACTCCGAATTTGATAACGTCATGTCTGGGTGGTGTAGTTGGTTATCACGCTAGTCTCACACACTAGAGGTCCCCGGTTCGAACCCGGGCTCAGACAAACATCTCTCACATTTTTATTTTGTGATTACAGTCTTGTTTTGTCTCTCAAACGTCCACGAATGAGAATTATTAATTTGTAGCACGTGTTCCTGCAGCCACCATGGCACATATAATAGTTCCAAGCACCGCAAGAAATCACAAGGCTCGATTTCAAGCTTCTTGATGCTCCTTCATATATTTTAGGCTTTTAGCGCAGTGCATAATACTCCGTATTAGAGAAGTCGTCAACCCAGATTAAACTACACAAGCACAATAATTATACTGCGAAAAATTAAAAAGATTACCTTGATGACTTGTACCACAACCTTAGCCTCTTTCAATCTTGCAAACTCTATTAATCTATCTGATGTTGAACATCATTAATGTTGAATGGCACGGCAATTTCTTGATTACCATCCACATTATCCTCCTTTCTACCGCTTATCATTTTTTTTTTTTTTTTGATGAAAATTTATCATTCTTTTGACCTGTTTTACGTTTTTATTTTAATTCCAACTCTCTTGATTGCATTGCATAATTAGTGCCAATAAAGCTCCCCGAAAAATTAAAAAAGATTTACGTTAAGGTAATATTGACGTGTGGCCACTTAGGTTACAACTTACAAGTGTCTTGCATTTGCCTTGCATGTCTGCTCGTGCCTACGCGCCACCATTACTTTCAATTCCTGATTTTTGTTGCTTTTATTTATTATTTATTTTGGGTATCTTTAAGTAGGTAAATGGGAGTCAACGAGGCTTTGACTGGTTGGTAAAGGGAGATGGTTATATGTTATTCACTCCGACACTTTATTTTATTTTTTAATTTCTTTAATTATTTTCATTTTGATTAATGTTGATAAGGATGAAACATCTCAATAGCACACAATAATAGAGTGAATATTTTGATTTAGAAGATATGATCGAGTTAGTGGAATATATATAATTTTTATATTTGAGCCAAGATCCTGGCCGAGCTCAACCTCAGCCTCGACATTAAGCCAAGCCCTCACGCTGACCCTTGGGTCGAGGCCTCGCGCCGAACCCTCGGTCGAGGCCTTGAGTCGACCTCTCGGCCAAGGGCTTGTGCTGACCCCTCGATTGAGGCTTTGAGCTGGTTCCTCGACTAATGGTGGCTGGCCTAGCAGGTGCATGTCGGATGGGAGGGGGGGGGGGGGGGGCGACTTTGGTCATGTCACCCCGTCAAGTCAAACAAAATTTTTTACTCATTCAGATCGGGTGTTAGCAAAGCAAAGAAAATGAAGTTCTTCATTCAACATTGATTGGGTTCAAGTACATAACGAAGGAAGAATGCGGGTTGGAATTTATGAGGCGCAGCTCGGATTGGGCGGTCAGAATTTATGAGTTGCGGCTCGGAGTAGGCGTGTCGGAATTTATGAGATGCAGCTCGAAGTAGATGGGTCGGAATTTATGAGATGCAACTCGGAGTATACGGGTCGGAATTCTGCAAGGCACGGCTAGGAGTATCTACTCTCCTTCATTGACGACTTCTCGCAGCTCGGAGAGTGGGGGACTGATGATGGCCATATTATTGGAAATGGAGCAAACAGACCCAGAGAAATGGTGCATCGAAGACCTGTGGCCCTAGGATAAAGCCCCGCGCGTGACCCGGGTCGTCTCGGCAGTTGACCCCCTAGGCCGACCCCTCGGCCGACCTCCTTGGCCGAGCCCATGGGCCGACCTCCTTGGTCGAGCCCCTGGCCGACCTATCCGGGCGCCGGGCGCGGTCAGAGGCGGTTATAACCGTCCCCTCCTCTTTAGGGGGGCGGTTAGGGGGTACATTATGTATAATAGGCCTCCCTATTGTCTCATTAAGACATGTTCTATCCTATTTGTCCTAAACCACTCTTGCAATAGCATTGCAACACCATTGTAATAGCTTGACAAATACAATTTAATACAATATTTGGTCTCCGTGACCCTACAACACTTGTTTTGCCTATTTTACCTATCCATTTACTATTTACATAATTTATCGGGTTTATTGATTCGGTCTACTCGGTTAATTAAATCCATCAATGGTGTAAACCTAATTAATATAGTGTACAAACTTGATTAGTATATGTTTTTTATTTTTTATTTTTTTTGGATGAAGAGGATACCGCACTAGCCGCGATTATTTGATTCTTATAAATCTGGCTCCTCCACATCAGCCTGAAGAAGCTCAATCATCTCATCCGGAGGGGTTTCCAAGATCCTAGTCCCCAAATTATTTGTCTGTCCAAAATTGCCAAGTAGTCTGCGCACTTGTTTCCTTCCCTCAGAACATGTGAGAAAACCAAACAATCAAAACCCTTTAATTTACAAGAAACTTACAATCCATGATGAGGGATGGAAGGTTATCCCCCTGGAAACTCTCATTCATCACCTCAATGACAACTTTCAAATCAAGCTTAACTAGAAATTTCTAAAAACACCTCTCTCTATCGAGTCGTAGACCCTCCCTTAGGCCTCACAATTCAACATAGTAGCTATCAGTCCCTCCTACATTGATCGTGAAACCCATGATCCACCTCCCTTGGTGGTCCTGAAAGAGACCACCAGCACTAGCAAACCTAGTGGGAGCCTTTCTAGTCCCGTCAGTATTCAGTTTGATCCATCCCTCCAAAGGTGGAGACCAACCAACCCACAAAGGCTTACCACCTTTAACTGTGTCCCTTTTAGTCAGTAGCCAAGCTACTTCCTTTGCAAGAATTGTAGTTGTCTCAATCACCTCACTCGGGTCAAGCAACAACCCATTGAAGACAAAATGGTTACGAGCTTTCCAAATTCCCCAATTGATTACTATATGTATCATATATATCAACCCGATTAATGATATAATATACCTTACATGCAATACAAGTAAATTTTATTTATGCTCTATCCAAAATTAAGACACTATATAAACATAAGTGTTTAAATAGTATCCAAAATTAAGACACTATATAAACATACGTGTTTAAATAGTATTCCGTATTATAATAGAAGTATCTTGTTAATTTATTCTTATATTACGATTTTATTTATATATATAGAATCTGGTTCATATGAGAACCACTCCCAAAGTCAGTACATGTGGTCTAATCTGTTGGAAAAATAGCATTAAAATAACATTTTAAGTGACTATTTCGTGGTAGAATTATTAGTGGGGTCCACTTCTGATTTGGGTCGGGTCAAAGTGGATTCCGGTTCTTCGTAGTGAGACGAAGAGATTGATATATTGTACGCTCAAAACAAATAATGGGTGAATGAGAAATTGATTATCAAAGTAGACCCATTAAGTTAGAAAAATGAAGGGAAAAAGAGAGGGGTCGTTTATCAACTTGGAGAAATAGAGGATTTTTTAGAAAAATGAAGAAATTAAGAAGTGGAAAAAATAAAAATTGGAGAAGTTGTTTACTGAATTTCTTCTTCTAAATGCTTACTCCTCCAATCTCCAACTTTCTTAAAGAATTTGGAGAAGTTGATTTCCAACATCTCCAAATGGAGAAACGGAAAAACGCGCGTACAAAGTGTATGAAGTTTAAAGATTGAATCCTGTTGGCTGTGCGTTTCTTGAGTCTTGCCTCCTTTGTACTCCCCTTTCCCATCCCCCTAATAATAATTATTATTATTATCTTTCTTCATATTTATTATTATTATTATTATTATTATTATTATTATTATTATTATTATTATTATTATTATTATTATTATTTCCTCCTCCTTATTCTATTATGGACATAGATTTATTATTATTATTACTATTTTATTATTATTATTCCTCCTCCTCCTTATGCTGTTATGCACATAGATTTTATTATTATTATTTTTTTTCATCCTCCTGCACATAGATTTATTATTATTATTATTATTATTATTATTGCAGAAAAGTATAAATGCTATGTGGGGTGATTGTATTTAATAATGGAGAAATGGAGAAATAAAAAATTAGAGGAATGGAGAAGGAAAATTGGAAAAATAGAGAAATGGAAAACTGGAGGAATGGGGAAGGAAAACTGGAGAAATGGAGAAATGGAAAACTGGAAATGGAAAAACAGAGAAATGAAGTAATCGACCCCGAAGCTTTTATCCCATATTGGTTTGGGAAGTGGGTTTGCACCACTATTTATACAAGAGCGTTTCTAAGGCTTATTGAATTGTATAGCATAGAGGTTCTGTTTCGCGCGCAGGGAGGGGGGGGGGGGGGTGTGCAAATCAAATTCTAAAATGAGCCTGAAAAGGCTTGATTCAAGCTTGACTCGTGTACACTGGCACATGCGAACACGACTGACCTTACGGGCTACGTTATGCCAAATTTCTATATATTTTTCCAACACATAAACACAGGATTCGGTCTTCCCAATGTCGAATCATGATTCGGTCTTCCCAATGTCGAATCATGGGCCATACATGGATTCGGTCTTGGGTATGGCCGAATCATGGCGGGGCAACAGCACGAGCCATTGGCTTGTGCTTCTTTTCGGGTTGGTCGATTCTGGTTCTGTAACCAGAATCGTTTGCCCTCCTCTGGACCATTACAAGTCTTAATTCAAAATTAATTCTCACGATTAATGGTTAGCTGTTACAACAGTTTTTGAACTGATTTAATATAAGTACGAATGCCAGATAAATGCTACTACGTATTAAGTACTCAATCTCCTTTATAAACTTGTGTAGATGCAGCAGGTTTTAGACGAACAAAAGAGACACAACACATACAACAAGAAATTAGATTTTCTTCTCTCCAAAACTCTGCTCCTAATCCTTCTTGCCGACTGTGTTCTGTCCGTGCTCCAGTTCGTCGGGTTCTTCGTTTGGGTGCTCAAACATTGAACCGTAGTACGTTTTATCCTGGGAAACCTAGGCTACAACGCTCCTAGCACTTTTGGAAGGTAGCAAATAAGGTTTTAAGGAAAGAGTGTTTCGCTCGACTCGTACTAACCACCTTTCCTTCATCTTCGATCTTCTCGTCTTTCGGTTCAAGGTTTTGGGATTATGCTCTAAGCAATAAATCCTTGTTCTATATATATATATATATATATATATATATATATAGTTGTTGGTTGGAATTATAATCTAAGAAGATTATATAAATTCCATATTGATTGTCGCGCGCGCACACACACACACACACACATACACACACACACACACACACACACACACACACACACACACACACACACACACACATATATATATATATATATATATATATATATATATATATATATATATATATATATATATATATATATATATATATATAGTTTCTAAATACATTGTGTTTCTTGATTTTAGATCATTTTTAGGAATTTTTTGATTGTTTTCCTTCATTATTCTTCTTTTGAATTTTTCCGGTGTCGATGGTGATTGCCCAACATGGCTTCATGTTTGTTCTCTCTCTCTCTCCTTTTTTTTTTTTTTTTTTTGTTTTGTTTTTTGCGGTTCATTGGAGTATGCTTTTGATTAGGTTTGTTGATAAATATGTGATTTTAGGAGGGGGTGCATCGTAGGTTGTTGATTTATGCATTGTGGCGCTATGTGTGGTGCATCGTAGGACTTTGGTTTGTTCATTGTTTGTGGGGTGTTAGGTGTTGCTACTAGCGTGAGGTTATTTGGTTATGCATCATATGACTATGTTGTGCACCTTTGTGCACTCCCAGAATAAAAGTTGTGCATTGCTAACGTGGTTGAAAAAATCGCTAGGCGCTAATCGGGGCGCTCGGGGGGGGGGGGGGGGGGGTGCTAGGCTAGGCGGCGATTAATCGGCGCCTAGGTGCCCGCGTATATTTTAATTTTTAAAAATTTGTTTTTTTTTTAAATTTTTTAAGACTTGATAATTATAAACTATTTAATACTTTAATAGTTAATACTAAAATATTAAATATTAACCTAAAAAATATTCAGAGTTTGACCAATTTAAGGTTATTTCGCTCAAAACGATATCATTTTGAGTGAAATAACCCAATTAAAAAAGAAGATAATTTCTAATTTTTGTTTATTTTAAATTTTATATTAAAATAGTTAACAATCTATTCATGTTAAATTTTATATTCAAGGTAATTCAATCTATAGTCTATACTATGAGTCTGTGAGTCTATTAGTCTATATGTCTTGGCTATATATCTCTAAATAAATTATATAAAGTATAAATTATGTTCATGTGTTGTACATAAAGTGTTGGGAGTATAAAACTGCAAAATGAACACAGTTGTATACATAAAGTCTTGACAGAATGACACTAAGCCAGTAACTGTGTTCAATTGTTCATGACCTTCATCACTGATTCACTTTATGTGTACTTCTGTTTAGTGTTTTGGCAGTATAAACTATAAAGTCTAGGAATTAAGTTATTCACCTTTTCATTATTTCAGTTTTTAATTTTAGTATTAAATTATTATTTTTAATTATAGATGCCAACAATGAGATCGATGCATATGGATGATGATACGTGTAACACCCCTAAATTTTGAGATATTTAAAACTTATAAAATAAAGGCAAATCTATTATTAATTCCCAAACAGAGCATAAACTAAGTATAGTAGTCGGGGTGCTATGTCACATCTGAGCTAGAGAACCCAGATGCACAGGCTAAACTAACTAACAAGACATAATCCGTAATTAATACCAAAATACAATTCAAGGCACGCAGGCCATCTTATCAAAGCTAGAACTACCTAATCTAAGCCCACGAGTCCAACTAGTGCACTACGAAGCTACTCAACTGCCCCTGAAAAACATTCGGTGTAACAACCATCAGCGAATAATGCTGGTAACCCACTCCAACGCGTTAAGTACAATATAGGTAGATATAAGAAACTCATTTTGAAACTGAAATACATATATACTTACGAGACTCTAATTTAAATCCAAGATCAAGACTCAAGACACGTTAACAGACTCAACAATATAAAATAATTATAAAGACTAACATGCTTCCTAAGAACGCAATACAAGGTATAACAGACCGCTAGGCATGTGAAATAGCAATTAGAGGCAACGAAGGTATTCAAGACAGTCAGTTAACAAGTAGTCAACAAAGCACACTGTTCTTTCTCCAACCTTATACCAAGTTCCAACCTTGTAGCTCTCCTCCGTCCTTATATCAGTTCCGACCTATACCTCTAGGCCACACTTATATCACCACCCTTTATGCCTCCGGCCAACTACATGCCCCCACCGACAAACCACCTATCAACCACCAACATATCAAGATGGTGCCGCACTGCCATTCAATGATTCGCACCTCTAGTGCCACTATCAAGGGGTTAGCGCATATAACTCTAACATGACACCGGCAGCACTTATAACTTGACCTATGCTCAATGGCAGGCTAATCGAAGGTGGGTGTGTGCCTTTAGCACAGTCACCGCTATGGCCTGTACCTTTAGTACAATGACCGGGCACAAGTGGTGCCAACCTCCGACAATTCATTTCCACCAATCACAATCTCATCATCATCATTAATCACACCGGCCATTGCGCAAATGACCACGATACTCATCACCATTCAATCAATCAACACATAAGCAAATAACAATCAAGACACAACAACGACGACACGTATTACACATAAATTCCTAGGATGATACCTAAAACACCAAATGAGACTCATACACGACAAACGGGGTACAACGGGACACAACGGAACACGGGGAAACAACAAACGGGGAAAACATCACGAACCCCGACCGATTTCCAGCGGGTAGGTGGCGGGTGGTGACCACCCGCCGGCGGTCACTCGCCTTCCAGCGGGTGGCCGGCGGGCAGACCATCGCCCGCCGGCTACCCGCTGGAATAGTGATATGGGCAACGGGTAGGTGGTAGGTGGTCAGCCCCCCCACCTACCCCTCACTGATACACATGCAACTCTCAGTCCCGGGATCTCTCGTGGAACCCGAAACTATGTCCAAACACATTCAAACACATAATGACAACACCACGTATTCAATTAACAGAATTAAACCAAGAATCACACCAAATACGTCCTGACACGATTCCTAAACATACCAAGACCCAACATAAATCATATAACGGTCCAGGAGCATCCGGAACCACAAGAACATCAAGAAATCTATATGCAAGTCCTAAATACAAGTCCTAGGCTAGACTCAACACCCGATCATGCATAATCCCACCCAAATATTCCAAGAACATCATAATACGAAATTCACGATATAAACCCTAGGGCTCTAGACATAATTAAAGTACGAGATCATACATATAGCCAATCACAATATCAAGAACATCAAGATTATCAAACAAGCACAATATAAATCCTATGCAAGGGCTCTATCAAGACTCAATCACAGAATTACACATACGATTATCAAAGTAGCCAATGAATAAGATATAGCAAGGAAAATAGGTTTTGTTGAGACAAGGGTTACCTCTTAGCCCTAACCAATATCCCTGGCTACTAAGGTTCTTCTCTAAGATTCTTCCTCCGATTGATCTTCCTAGGCTAACTGGTGGGGGATTTCCTCGTCTGGGGTTCCTGCGAGTAATTTCGTGTGAGGGAAGGGAGAGGAAGGGTTCTATCTGATTCCTAATCCCCTATTTATATATTTAAGGGAAACCTATTCAAGGTCTGAGTAATAAGGCCCGCTTCCCTATTCCCTATGGGTTTAAGGTTCCTGGTTCAGGTAAGGGTTCACGATTCATCGTGGACCACTCAGGTTAATTAAGGCAATTATAATTGGATTAAATCCCCTTTTAATTATTTTAGTTAGCAGAATTAATTTAATAATTTATTTGGATTTGAAGGTCGTAACACGGGGTGTTACAATACGGTTGAAAAAGAGCCAGAGATTGCACTAACTGTTGGAACTGAGGCTAATGAGGAAGTAAATCAAACTAAGAAAAGAAAGGTTAGCCGGCCAAGATCTGAGGTATGGGATCATTTTACTAAAATTAGTAATGACATATGTGAGCGAAAAGCTAGATGCAATTATTGTCTGAAAGAATTGCTTGCTGATCCTAAACTAAATGGCACTAGTTCACTAAAAGCCCATGTTAGAAGCTGTCCGAAAATTCCCCGTGCTAGTAGTGACCCTAGCCAAACTGAATTGATTGAAGGGGAAGGATCACTAGGTTGTGTGAAGTATAGTGCTGTGGCACTTAGAAAGATCATTGTTGAAATGATTATAAATCATGAAATCCCCTTCAAGTTTGTTGAATTTAAGAGTTTTTAAAAAATGCTTGTCTATTGCTTGTCCAAGGTTTAAGGTTCCATCTCGATGGACTATTGCTAGAGACTGTTATAGTATGTATTTGGGGGAGAAACAAAAGTTGTCTAAGTTAATCCATATGTCTTCACTTAGGGTATCACTTACCACTGACACTTGGACATCATTGCAAAGGGAAAATTATATGTGCCTTACTTGTCACTTTATTGACAATAATTGGAGCTTGCAAAAAAGAATAATTAATTTTTGTCCAATTAATAGTCATAAAGGTGAAGATATTGATAAGATGATTGAAAAATGTTTGCGTGATTGGACAATAGACAAAGTTTTCACAATTACCGTGGATAATGCTAGTTGAAATGATGTGGCTACTCAATACTTGAAAAAGAAATTGAACAATGTTAGTGGAACTATCTTAGAGGGCAAATTTATTCACATGAGATGTGTTGCACACATTACTAATTTGGTTGTCACAGACAGGTTAAAGGAAGTGAATGAATCAATTTCTTGTGTTAGATTCGCGGTGAAGTATGTGAGGCAATCACCGGCTAGATTGCATAGGTTTAAAGAATGTATAGAATTGGAAAAAATTCAATCTAAATCTTTGTTGAGCATGGATTGTAGCACTAGGTGGAATTCTACCTACTTGATGTTAGATGTGGCTCAAAAATTTGAAAGAGCATTTGAGAGATTTGAAGAGATTGACCACAATTATAAGCACGAGCTTGTGTTGAATGGTGGCACACCCAAGGAAGAGGATTAGGGAAATGTTAGGAAATTGAGCAAGTTTTTGCAACGTTTCTATGAATTCACATTGAAAGTTTCTGGAACTACATATGTGACTTGCAATGCTTACTTTCTTGAAATTTGTGAATTGTATTGTACTTTGTGTGATTGGATTAAGAGTGATGACGAACAGTTTAGAGCTATGACCAAAAGAATAAAGGAGAAATTTGACAAATATTGGGGGAATGTTGAGAGGATGAATATGATACTTTATGTTGCAACTGTTTTTGACCCTAGAAGGAAATGTGTTTGTTGATTTTTGTTTCAAGAGAATGTATTCACCTGATCAAGCTTCATTATTGTCTTCTAACCTTAAAGAAGTGACTAGTAAGTTGTTTGTTAAATACCATGGGTTGTTGAAAGTTTCACAAGGTGATGGTAGCAATTTTACTCAACCAACGAGTGCCACTAATGAGGATGGGTTGCATAGTCCACTAAACACTGTAACTGACTTTGAAAAGTATTTGGTTGAAATTGTACTTGGGCAGCAAAAAAACGAATTGGATAAATACATCAATGAAGAGCTTGATACTCAGATTGGTGGTGGTGAATTTGATATTCTCCGTTGGTGGAAAGAAAATGCTCATAGATTTCCCATTCTTTCATGCATGGTGTGACACCCCGAAAATCCTATCCTTTAAATAGGATTAATTGGATAATTAATCCTAAGTCATCCTTGTGGACTTTCTTATCAATTTCCCAAATTGATAGTCAGAGGACTTAAATTGACCAACTCTTTGGTCAATTGATTTAAGTAAAAAAGGGGGACCTTTAGCTTTGATGGTTGTACCTAACTCTTTGGGGTCTTCCTAAGCGAGAAAGTAAGGGCATTATGGTCTTTTTCCACTTGCTTGGTCTTGAAGCCTTACCCTATCAAGCCTAAATCTCATTTCCCCACTTTGGCAAGAAAACCTTTCTCTACCTTCTCTCTAAGAAAACTTGGCTTCTTCCCAAAGCCAAGAAGAATCTCCTCCATCCTTGCTAGGAATCATTCCAAGATTCCACCTTTCCATCTCCCAAGCTTAAGGAAGGGTAAGATCTAGGATTAGTTGGTGTTTTTAGTTAGCTTTACCTAGTCTTTATATAAGATTATTGTTTTTCTTGTGGTTTTGGTTGTGTTAGAAGATTTGGTTGAAGAGGAGCTTCAAGGAGAAGCTTAGGAGGAAAAATGGAGAAGTCTTTTAGTCTACAAAGGTAACCCATGCTATACAAAACCTATTTTCTGCTTGCTATTGATGATTCTTGACTTCTATTGATGATTCTTGATGTTGTGAGTGATTTGATGCATGATATTGTGATAATGCATGTTTAGAGCTTGTATCTACGCTTCTTAAATGCTATATTTTGATCTATTATTGTGTTTAAGTTATTTCCTTGTTGTATGTGAGATTTGGGGTGTTCTGGACTTGAACTTGTCATTGTTGTTGAAATTCCCCGAAGAGGAACTTTGATGTACAGGTATGTTCCCCGCGGGCGGTTGTCCACCCGCCGCCCCACCCGCGGGTGGAGGTGTGTACCCGGCAGGCAGAGTCGCGGGTAGGGACCCACCCGCGGTTCCACCTGCGGGGTACACAGGTGGATTGTGACGGTTGGTTGTTTCCCCGTGGTTCCACCCTTTGGTATGTGATGTTTTGGCCTCCCTTTGTTGGATTGTGGAGCTTTTGGGTGTCTCCTTGATGTTTCGTATGTCTAGAACGATGTCCTAAGTAGCTATGTTAGGATTTGGTGTCTTGAATCGTGCTAATAGTCCAACTTTGTGATTCGTTGGATTTATGTGAGTCTTTGAGGTTCGTTGGAACCATTTTGGTTTACCCTTTTGATGTGCATGCTAGTTCTAATGTCGTTGATGCTAGTATGTGTTGTTTGTCCATTCCCTTGAGGATTGGCAACTTATGTTGCCAATCATGTTGATATTGGATTGAAGTACATTGTTGTTGTTGAGTATTGTTTCATGTCTATCATTGAAACCTCTTGATTGATTTCTATGATGTGGTCTTGTACATTTGTTGTACCCGTTGTTGATACTTGATTGGGCTATTGATGAGCCTCAATCCTCTTGATGATGACTATGTGTGACTATGAATGAGATTGGTGGTATTGTGACTTGAGCTTTGCTCATGAGATCGGCGGTATGTGACTATGATATTTAATGGTACCCTCGTGTACTGAGAGTTCGACAGTATTGTTTGGCGGCAGTTTGGCTGGGGACGACAATCTCAGGCGGAATAAGGTTGGACTTAGAAGTACAGGGTGGCACTAGGAGGTAATGGTGGGAACTGAAATAAGGTCGGGGGTAGCCATAAGGTTGGAATAGGGCATAAGGTTGGAACTTGATATTTGTCATTGTGTGATTTATCGTATTCATTGCTTATGAGCATGTCTATCGGGAATTCTACCTTGATTATGGTAGGTTGTGTCTATTGTTGAGTATGTTGTTTGTTGTCCTTATTGACTTGTGGATTGTTGTTGATGGTTGGTCTTTGTTCAGAGTGTTATGTTGAGTCTCTTGATGTTCCCTCTCTTGGTTTTAAAATGATGTATACTGTATTCCTTTGTCTCAAATGGTTTTATAATATCTATATATTATGTACTTAACGCGTATTGGTGGGTTACCAGCATCTTTCGCTGACGGGTGTTATCCCTATGTTTTTACAGGTTATGAGTAGCTTTTGGAGAGCGCGCTAGTGGACCGTTAGATAGTGTAGCTCTTCTTGTTTTCCCTTGTTTAGACTTATGGCCTGTGTGCCTTTTTCCCTATGACTTTGTTGTTGACTTTTGGGTTAGACTTAGCCTGTGCACCTATGTTGAGATAGGTGTGGCATAGCACCTCCGTATTTAGTCTTTGCTTCCGCTTTATCTTAATGGATGATTAGCTTGTTCTTCCTTTAATTTAAGCTTTTAAATTTTGGTAAAATCGGGGGTGTTATACATAGCTCGTGATGTATTGGCAGTTCCTATATCAACTGTCGCATTTGAATCTGCATTTAGCACCAGTGGACGTGTGCTTGATACGTATAGGAGTTCATTAACTCATAAAATTGTACAAGCTCTTGTGTGCACTCAAGATTGGTTACGAGAAGAAAACGTCATTTCAATGACTGATTTAGTTGAGCATGATGTTGGAGAGATGTATAAACTTGACGTGGGTGAGTATCAAAATCATTACTTTATTTTAAATATTATAATTTTCTTATTGTTCTTTCTTTATTTAATGTTTGTATTTATATATGATTTAGATATGTCAAAGATGAGTTTGGATCCTGTGATTGATTATAAAAACAAGATGCAAGAAGAATATAATTGATTGTGTAAGTTAATACTGTATGTTTATGTTTATTTATTATGTATTAATTATAATATTCATATATCATATACTCACTTTTTATTATCTTTTGGATGCAAGTAAGCAGGTCTTGATGAACTCTGGCTGTTTGAATTTGGAAACATGTTGATGACTTGGGCATGAAATCCATGGATTGTAGTTGATGTCTTGAATCTTGATGAACTTTGGCTATTGGGAATTTGGAAACTGAATTTGTTTGCACTTTGGTTTTTTTTTTTTTTTTTTTTTTTTTTTTTTTTTTTTTTTTCCTTTTTGAAATTGGATGAATGTGTTATGCAGATTGGCAGTGTTGGAAGTATGAAGACTATGAACTTTATTTTTATTGGTGCATATATGCCTATATGGCATTATGGATTTATGGCTACTGTTTAGTGTTTAAGTCTTAAACATTTTGGTTATTTTTATTGATGCATAAATTATGGGGATATGCTCAGTTGAATTATGCAGCATAATGATGTATGTTTTGTTATTTTTATATACAGTGAAACTTATTGTCAAAAATATATTTATATACAATGAAACTAAGGCAATCTCACGGTATTTCGGTTACCGCAATAACCGACAATCGGTTTCAGTCGGTTATAGGTATATGGTCGGTCGGTTACGGTCGGTTATGGAGAGTTAAAAAGTATGATCGGTTATTCGGTTATCGGTCGGTTATTGACCGTAACCGACTGATGCTCACCCCTAACTTAGTCGGTGCCTAGGCAGCCTAGTCGGGAGCTTAGGCGGCCAACCGCCTAGACCACTGATTATGGTGGTACGCTAGGTGGCCTGCCAGCGCCTAGGCGCCGATTAATCGGTGCCTAGACAAGATTTTTGCAAAACTGATTACTAATAGTAAAGGTGTGCGTTTTGCGGGCAATGTTGTGCATTTTGTGTTAGTATGACAGTGGTCAATTTGTGGGGTTTAGGGTATAGGATTTAGGGGTTTAGGGCTTAGGGATTTAGGGGTTAAGGTTTAAGGTTTAGGGGTTTATGGTGTGCACTTACAAAATGTTGTACACCAAATTATGCATTGTTGCACCATCCTTTACCTAACATTTGAGCCAAAAGCAAGCATAAATGAACACAAATATAAGGCTATTTCATGACATATCAAATCTCCCCACACATAGACCTTGCCTGTCCTCAAGCAAGACAAAATTCAAGAAATCACAAATAGAAATACCAAATATACTCATCATAATTCTACGAGATCTGTACGTTCTTTTGAAGTCTGTGCAATGGTTACCCGAATCCTACGAGATGGCTTACTTCATGTTTTTCCCTCTCAAGTAAGGATAACTTAAAGTCTTTTTTAGATTTTTCCATTGACCATTTTTTCATCACCTCATGCCTTTTTCATTGGGGGTAGGGAATCACACAACTCACTAAAAGAAAAAAATATCTCACCTTTTGTCTTATGCCACACCGAGAAAGTTCATTCTGGGTCTTACCACCTTACATTCCACAAACCATCTCGTATACACTTCCATTTCGAGAGATCATTGACCTTTGTCCATAGAAGTGGTGGATTGAACCTCAAACAAGCATGCAAAATAAATATAAATCTTCCAACATTGTCAAGATCTTGTTCCTCATTTCTTCATTGCTTTCCCCTCATATGCTTGCATTATGTACTCCTCATCCTCATAGTGGTTAGTTGGAGTAGTGTGGGTAGTCTTGATGATCTTGACAATATACAGGGTATTGGATGTCTTGGAAGTAAGGTTCTTGAGGGTAGGCTTGTGGTGAGTAAGGATTATAAGGTGGGTCATTAAGGTATCCTTTTTGGGGAAAGTATTCCTCTTCATCCTCACATTGATTGGAGTAGTATTGTTGAGATGTGTAGCTTCCTCTTGGTGGTGGAGAGTCTTGTTGGTTAGAATTTCTTCTCATTTCTTCCCGATATTCATAGGCATAATCTTCTTGATCATGTCCTTGGCAACGATGCCATTTTGATAGTTGTAGTATGCGTGGGATGGAAAGAAAGTTTGGGAAAGGTGAAACTTCCCCGGGATGTCGTTCTCTAAGGATGGGTAATGGGAATTAAATAATGCGCGGCTAAGCACAAGTGCGTAAGAGCCGTAGAAAGCTAGGTGTCAAGAGCATTATCAAAGTAATAAGTAAAGTAAAGCAACAAGTAATTGTAAGGAAGCAACTAAGTGAATGGAGGGGACTAGGACTATGTGTTCATTGATTGGGTACAACAGAATGGCCCTAAGTATAGGAAGTAGTATAATGCATTGATCATGATTCTTGGAAGATGTTTCCATTTCCAAGCCACTCTCGCGGTCTAATTGGCCTATCAAGTAGTAAAATCGTACTCTCATAGCAACCTTACTACACCTTTTTCCGAGCTCTACCTCTTGGTGCAAGGTGCGAAATGCAAGTGGATTAGGCTATAGTGTAGTCCCAATCTCTTGGCAACTACACATCCCCAATACCTATTCCATGATGTGGCCATCACCAAACAATAGTCTATACGAAGTTCACTTCCAATAAGGATCAAATCAATACATCAAGTCACTTCCTAATTGCAATCAAACCATTCTAGCATCATATCAAGTAAACCTAATCCTAATTCCCTAAGAATTAGCTCAACATTGTCACAATTGAATAACCAAGATCAAGAATCAATGGAAGCATTAAAAAGGAAAAGTAAATTTCAATTGAAATGACACTTAGCTTTGATCATGGAAATTGAAGATTGAAAAGCAATTACAAGTTGAATTCTTCCTCTAGATCTTCAATGATGTTGATGGATTACAATCTATAAGTGTTTGGGAGAGTTTCTATGGAAGAAGACATAGAGGGAGGAACTCCAGGAACCAAAGATGAGTCAAAACAACCAATCCAAGCAATATAAAGTCGAAGTTTGCCCCAAAATGACCATCTCAGGTTCGCTACAGGACCTGTGGTCACGCTGGGGTTCACAGTGTAAGTTCCACCGTGACTTTGCAGCATAGTTCGCAGGTTCTAGAGGTCACGGTCAAGTTCACGCCGTGACCTTGACCGTGACCACCCACTCTGCATAGAAGCTCTGGTTTCTAGGCCATTTTTCACCTTGTAGACGTTCGAACTAGTCTTCATGGTTTTCATGAAACTTGTAGCTCTTTGAGTTTCCATTCTAATGCCACTTGAATCACTTTATTTGGACACTCCTAACTTGAGAAAAAAATTACAAAGCAGAATGGTGTCACGCTGGCAGTCACGACGTGACCACCAACGTGACCCATGTTCTTCACTTTAAAATGCATATTTCTTCATCTCCTTTGTTCCTTTGGGTCCCCGAGTCATGTCATGATACTTTCACTTGCTCTTTTTTCGTTTTCTTGACCTCTCATGACTCTAAGAACTTGCCTTTGTGTCAAGATGACTTCAAAACACATTCAATTGAGCTCCAATTTACATGAAGTTAATACCAATGCCTCCAAATCACCTAAATGACACAATGAAATCAAATAATCACATACTAAGCTTCTAATTAACTTGAAATCATATGAGTTTGATATCAATTGTGCACATAAAAGTACTAAAAATTAGCACTTATCACCTGTCGGCTGGGTTGGCCGAGTTCAGCCCCTGCTCGATTCGAGAGGTGGCGTTGTGCTTACCATGCAGGGATGTGGTTATATGGTTAATGTCCACCCACTTATCACCAATTGATTTTAAGTAGGATATGACAACTATATAGCCATTATGGTCATTGTTGTAGTTATAGTGCATTAAACTGTCATTAATATTAGTGATTAAAAATAGTTGTGTTTTCATCAATATTGTTAGAGAAGAAACAAGTTGGAAAGCGTAGCGTGGAAGGAATGCTTGTTTTTTTATTTTATTTTATTTTTTTTTATTTTTATTTTTTTATTGCGGTTGGATGCTTCTAGATCCTTTGCCATATATTTCCTATTATATTATACTAATAATATCCTTAATTTAAGCAAATTGATCCGTAGATCATACACGTATATCTCTTGATTTTAATGGTTTAGATTAGACTCACTAAAGGTATGGTTCTCATGGGAGTCAGACCTTATATATATAAACACACACACACACACACACACACACACACACATATAGTGATGATCCTATGAAAACTACCCTCCCCATGAGTACATGAGAACCAATATGGTGCATTAAAAAAAAACGGATCTATAGATGAGATTAATAGGGAAATTCAACATTCGCATGTGCATATGGAGCATTGTGTGGACCATGGTCCACACAATAATGATTGTTAGATAGCTAAAAAACTCTTTGTGTGCACTCATGCTTGTTCGCACATTCTCACCCTCTTATTTGAACACAAGCCCCCCCCCCCCCCTCTCTCTCTATATATATATATATATATATATATATATATATATATATATATATATATATATATATATAGTAGAGTTCAGGTGTAGTCGCACTTTCCCGTTCAGCCCCACCAATAGTTATGCAAATATGCACCAACAATGTTAGAAAATACACAACAAAAAATGCACAAATTAGGCACGCATCAGCAAAAATGCACCATTAGGTATGAATAAAAGTACCACACAATTTTCGAAAATGCATAATTAGGGGGTGGAGAGTTATGGTGCATTATTTTGGGTGTGTTGTGCGTTTTTTTGGTGTATTTTATGCATTTCATTATTGTGCATTTTCCTAACACTGTTGGTGTATTTTTCAAGCTGCCGCACTGATCACACGATATGTATATATATATATATATATATATATATATATATATATATATATATATATATATATATATATATATATATATAGAGAGAGAGAGAGAGAGAGAGAGAGAGAGAGAGAGAGAGTTATATTCATGTAAAAGCATATCTTAAAATACATACATGTGGATGTATATGAATCGTTCAATTTTAGGAATCTATGGATAAGATTTGGTGATACAGATTTTGGGGTTTTAATTTAATTCATTCTCGCATATGTTTTTTTTATCAGGTTTTTATTTTTACTGGGGGCATTTGTAGGTTTTAAGTTTATTTACTCTTTTTGATAACTTGTATTTTCTTTATTATCTTTAGCTATGTATAATTTAGCCATGTGTGGCTAAATTCCATTAGGGATTCTTGGGTAAAAAGTGTTTATGAACCTATGTGCCTGTGCTCTCAGATTCTTTAATATATTATTATTTGAATTTTAAATTTGTGTTACAATTGTATTTATTATTGTCGTTGCGAGTAGTTCAGGGCCCGGATTACTTGTTTTATTGCTTCCTTTATGTCATAACGGGAGTTAGGCATAATGAGAGTTGACACAATTACACTTAACTTTTGCACCTTGAAAAAAGGTAAAATGGATAAGTTCGGATCCCAAAAGACTTGACGCGTCGAGTCTGGGACTCGACGCATCGAAAACAGACAGTAGCTTTTTGGTTCGTGCTCAGGGAATTCGACGCGTCGAAATGAGCGGCATAAATTATAGAAATGGCACTGACTTACAAGAAATAGGGGTGCGGCAAAATTTCTAATCTAAAGCAAAAGGGAGCTGAATTTCTAAAAGGTGGCACTTTCCATTTGAAATTAAAGTTAGCAAATTTCCAAAGAAAGAGAAAGACGGCAATTTCCCAAAAAAAGAATAAAATTCCGATATCGCCCCGGTTTGACTCCCGCTATAAAATCCCACCTTCGTCAAGACGTCAACCCTAATATTATTTAGAGATCTTTGGAGACAAGAAAGACAGAAATCAAAAGCCACAAGTTGTTTTGGGAAGCAAGAAGAAAGCTAGGGAGATTTGGGAAAATTTCCTGGTTCAATCTTCTACTCTTTTTGATAACTTGTATTTTCTTTATTATCTTTAGCTATGTATAATTTAGCCATGTGTGGCTAAATTCCATTAGGGATTCTTGGGTAAAAAGTGTTTAGAAACCTATGTGCCTGTGCTCTCAGATTCTTTAATATATTATTATTTGAGTTTTAAATTTGTGTTGCAATTGTGTTTATTATTGTCGTTGCGAGTAGTTTAGGGCTCGGATTACTTGTTTCATTGCTTTGTTTATGTCATAAAGGGAGTTAGGCATAATTGAGAGTTCACACAATTGCACTTAACTTTTGCACCTTGGAAAATGGCATATTTGTTAGGGAGTTTAATTCTTGATTATTGCACATTGGGAGATGGTAGTGGTTATGGGATTATTTATGAATGTTTGTTCTTGTTCTTATTGAGTGTTTATACCACGGGAGTGGATATTCATTAGTGTTAGTGACTACGGGAGTAGCTCTATACCACCTTACATCCTCACACTCGTTTAAACCCAGATTTAATATTACATTAGGTTAGGCACTGGGGGATTAAACACTTGAATCCCAGGAATCTCAATCTCTCTCTATTGTTTTCATTACCCTGAATCATTGCTTTACTTTATTTAATTATTTGCTCTCTTCCATCAAAATCATTAGGATTAGCTTCTCGTGAATAAATTAGTAATTGGTGGTTAATACTGCACTTCCCTGTGGATCGATAACCTGATACTCCAGGTATTTATTTGGTTCAAAATATACTACAATCGCTTCACTACTTTGGTATTTAGTCAGTTTAGGGTTTTGCCTTCGGTTTTTTTCCTGGTGTTTTCTGTCCATTCTGGTGACCGGCAGCAGGTCGAGTTTGCGCCTGTGGCGGGGTCTTATCTTGGTTAGCGCCGGCAGCAGGTCAAGTTTGTTTGGAATTCGACGGTAGTATACTTTGTTCTTTTTTCTTTTGGGAACTGTGTGCAATGCTACTTGGGTTTTACATATATACACACTCTGTATTAGTTTTTCTAAATTAATTGACTCTTGAAGTTTGCAGTCTGCTTCATTTATATATTATTGCTATTTTGTTTTGACTAATTATGTGTGTGTGTGTGTGTATGTGTGTGTGTGTGTATATATATATATATATATATATATATATATATATATATATATATATATATATATATATATATATAGAGGGTTACATTCACATGCAAAGCCTCTTAAAATACAAAACTGTGGACAAATAAGGACCATAAGATTATATTAGATTAATGGCTTGGATTAAATGAGAAAAAATACATAGCTGGAACGTTATATATGATAATAAGGGCATTTAAGAGAATTGCAGGTTTCCTAATTATGGTAGGAAGGAAATTCTAATTTTTTTTATACCTAAATTAAAGGGGAGTGATTACACTAGGATTACACAAGATCAACAACATGCAAACCCCCATACCCCCACGGCATTCTACCCCTACGGCAACCAGAGAAGATACACAACTTTCCGGCGAAGCAACAACGCAAAAACACATTGACGCCAGCATGGAGAATTCATCGCGATTAATACCAGGTAATCATCCCACTTCATTATGATAGTGTACGGACAACATGTGATGAATCATAGTAATGTATGTGCATCTGTATACATATGAGTGTGGGTTATTATTGGGTGAATTGGGGAATAATGAATTACTAGACATGTATGCGTTGAAGATCACTTGAAAATCCTAATACCCAGAAAAGGGATGAACACTGTGTTGTGAGACGGAAAACACACCAGCGCCCAAGCGCGCACACCAGTAGACACCATGACGCACACACTTCAGACCGCAATCGAACCGAAATAAACGGCCAAACAGATTATAGTATCGAAAAACCATATTAAATGGAAAACCAATGACAACTTTGTTTTGTTAAGGAACCATGCATCTTTGTTTTGTTAAAGAACCATGCAAACAGATTAGGGCAAACAATTTGTTGTATGAACGAAGAAATAAAGTGATGCACACACACGACGATACCCATGCACGTAGTATAACTCTAGCGTACTCACATTAGAAACACCCAATAAATGTGATAAACAACACAACCACGTAGGGCAGTGGATTGTCGTAGAATAATTTAATTAGCACCCCGTGCACAGAGTACCAGTCCAGCACGCACACATTTATATGCCACCATACGGGTGCAAAACAACAAACGACCACACTAAAAAAAAATCATGTTACTGCACAGCATTTAGGATTGGATCACACCTCTAACATGTATTCTTTATGTGTTAAATAGGTGAAGAACACTGTGACGACAATGTAACACAATGTGAAATGGAAATAGGAGACGATGGTGCGAAATCCTGGAGTCGCAAAAAACAAAGGAAGTGAGAAGAGACTCAAAAGCAACAAAGAGAAAGCCACCACAAAGAAACAACAGAAAAAAAAGGACATGCAATATATGCGACCTCCCAGGCCACAACAGTCGCACCTGTCCAGACAAACTTGCATCAAACGAAGTTTAGAATAAGTTTATTCCAAAATTAGTGAACAATGTCATTTAGATTTCAATTATGACCGTATTTGATTATTTTATATCAAGTAAACTCTTTATTAATAACACTATGTTTAATAAAAAAAATTAGACCATACCACACACACACAGTACCATATATACATGCACACAGAGTCACCTAGCAGAGCCGACACTACTGACACATGGTTTAAAAAAATAAACAGCGACTAACCCACGCACAAAGGAAAACACGTATGCGCACGCATCGTGGAGTATAAAAACCCAGTTCAACACCTGCGCACAAATAAAACACAGACGTGCACACACACTGGACACTAACACCATAGCAATGAACGTGAACATGTGCCCCAAATTCATGAAAAAGCGTAATAACACACCGCATCAGACGAACTTCAAAGTAAGTTCATTCTCCAACCAGTGAACAATTCCATTTAGCTTAATTTTAGCCACCATTTAGGTTAATTTTAGCCACCGTAATTGATTACCAATATGAAGCAACCGTTTTCGTAATAACAATAGGTGAATCGAATATAATGAGTACATACAACGCGCACACTGAACAATATATACGGGCACACACAGCCACACCCTCAGCACTGAAACCTGGTGTGTTAAAATCGTACACCAACTAACCAAAGACACAGCGAAACACGTGTGCGCATCCACTACGGAGGACAAAACCGTAGTGTAAAATCGGTGCACACAATAGAACACAGTGGTGCACACACGCTCGACCCTAACACAACAGCAATGGCCATGAGGATGGGTCCGAAATTCCTGACCACGAGTAACTAAATATATATTCGCACCGACGCACGCAACAACACACATGGATGCACACAGCAATAAAATATATATTCCCACAAATATAGACTTTACAAACTACCACAACACTCACAACAACCATACCGAATCTACAAATAAGAGCTAGCATAAATTAAAGGCAGCGTTTGCACCGCTATAAAATCATAAAAAAATAATATGGCCACAACATGATGCACGCATAACTAAACGCAAGGGATGCCACATGTTTATACATGCCAAAAACTAAAAGTGACCACAATTTGCATTTCTTGTGTGCATCTCACACAAAAATAAAAAAACAACAAACTAAATAACAAATATGACTACACGGCCGAAGGAGGGACCGATATCGATTGATACGCACGAGAAAAGTTAGCCGAGCGATGCATATTATGCTCTCAAAGGACGAGCATACCGCACCACCTGGAGCTTCTTACCTGGAAAATAGAACAACAACACCACCCACTTATATTAGCTCATAACCAGACACACACAAACATGAGACCACAACGCACCCACTCAACCATTACTACGCACACAGTCCAAAATAAACAAGACCAGACAATTATAATTTTAATAAAAAATAATGAAACATGCCTACTGGATTTGCAAAATTAAACTAATAATTAAAACTAACTACTTAAATATTAAACAAAATAAATTAAAATAAACTACAAAATATAAACTACAGCAACCCCACCACCCCACAGTCCCCCGCCACAGCAAACCCACCCACCCCCACAACCCCAATGCATTTCAACAACCCATGTGAAAACAAAGCAGAGAAAGACAAAGAACACATGTTTAATATAACAGTACCGCGCAAATACCCTAGAAATCATCAACTATGGAGGTATTGTGGATGATTCATCGCACAATGTGAGCATCAAAAAAAGCAAAAAATTGATGAAAACAACATTATCTATGCATCACAACACAACTCTATTGGCAATTACTACATCTAATAGAGGCACAAAAAATTCCAAATAAAAAGCCTTAACTTTGCCAAACCGGCAATTAGACTGCCACCACCCCACAACCCCATATGATGCTACCAAACACGCAACCCAACACCAAACAACACAAAAAACGCCCAAAACACCACAACTGACCAAAAAAAAAATTGAGAACGTACCTCCACCGACAGCTTCGACCGGTGGTCCCCTCCTCTTCAGTGAAGCGCAGTCCCCACCCACTACCATGGCTACGTGAAACTGAAAACTGATTGACGAAGGAGCGAAGAAGACGTGACTCACGGAAGATTCCACCGCACGGAGAGAGAGAGCGACACAGACAGACGAGAAGACAGAACCGTGCGCCTGAATGTGGACACAACTGAAGATAACGTAATGTAGTTTGACTAGGTTACAACAATAAGCAAAATACCAAAAAGACCCCCCCTTATCATAAAAAACAACTGAAGTTAACGTAAAAACTCATGAGCCACACACTAGCATCAAAACCGTCCGATCAAACCATCCAACGGCCCAAACATGTCCACAGATTTGTATTTTAAGAAGTGTTTTTACTTGAATGTAATTCTATATATATATATATATATATATATATATATATATATATATATATATATATATATATATATATATATATATATATATATATGCTTCACATATGTTATGTAATTTTGACTACATGTTTAAAAAAAAATTGTGTGTATAAATATATGATTTTTAAGTGTGGAGACCATATAGGAGTGCTTGCTAAGAAGAGAGAAATGGTGAAGCCAAATCTGCAATGGAATGGACTAGAGTTTGTTGCTGCAATGCGTTGAACGGATTGCCTATATTCTACGTACTAAGTTGTTTTTTTGGTGTTCAAATGTTGTTTTTAGCAAAACTAGATTGTTACAATAACATATTCCCTTGGAATTGGGGTGTAAATGTGTAATGCTCCATCTGCAAATGTTGTTTTTAGCAAAACTAGATTGTTACAATAACTCTTTCAACTATTTTTTGTAATTTCGTTTACATAAATTGTAGTTAAAATTGGGAATTTTCAGGCTTGAGATTAGACCTTCTGCATAAAAAGTAATACAATGTTGCATGGGTATGGGTAGATGTGTGCACTTATAGTATTATATTTGTGCACTCATGGCATGTGTATGTAATAGGTGTGTGCATGAATTGTTAGTAGTGTGTGCATTACAGTATTACAATGTCCAATGCTCTGCTGGGGTTGTTCTGTTTTAAAATTGGGTGGGATGTTGTTGATATCTTTTGTCTTATGTGATTGTTGTAGGTAAGAGGTCGAAGGTACCGCAGCGTGAACCTGGTGCCTCACAGAGTTATGTTAGCGATGATGATCTTGACTTTGTTTCTCCACCTTTGGCCTACCTTCAAAGGCCGTAGGATGGCACCTTTTAGACGGCTTTTATTATTATTATTATTATTATTATTATTATTATTATTATTATTATTATTATTATTATTATTATTATTATTATTATTATTATTTATTTATTTTTTATTTTTTTATTTATTTTATTTTATTTTTTATTTTTTTATTTTGGATTAGAGAGGAGGGGGAAACCCAACACAAACTACATACTATCAACTCCTACTTGATTTCGCTGAGACAATCGTCTCATTGATGAAGCTCCAACTCTATCAAGCGAGACCAATTCCTCCAACTCCTGCGGCGGTGACTCTAGGATGCGTAGACCACCTCTATACAACACCGCCATAGACGCCAACTTATCCACGAGCTTGTTCTGTTCTCTGTAAACATGCTCGTACCTCACTTCCATGAAATCCGTCGCTTCTCTAATACACATCCAGCCAATATTATGAGAATGATTTTGCCATCCCTCACCCTTCCAAAAAGTGTCCACTATAGCCTTTGAGTCGCACTCGATGATGGTCCTCCTCGCTCCATACTATTTCGCCATTCGTAACCCATGCAATATACCCCAAGCCTCCTCCGCCTCAGCCGAACACCTACCAATTCTGTACATGAAACCCCTTCGCCAATCCCCATTGTCATCCCGTAGAACACCCCCACACCCTGCTAGTCCATGTTGCTTACAACTCCTGTCGACATTAAGCTTCAACCACCCCGCATCCGGTTTTACCCAGGTTAGCTTAGCGTCTTCTGGCCACTCGCTTCTTCGCAACGGCCACCTTCTCCCATCAAAGGCCTTGTTGACCTCATTATCATATTTACGCAGCCAGTCTATCTTATGCTCAATGGGCATGGATTTGTCATTAAAAACCTGTTCGTTCCGCCACTTCCACAGCCACTAAAGTCTAGTCTGGCCAGCCTTCCTCGAAACCTTTCCTTCCGTCCCCCTGTAGGTTCACCGTGAACCACTCCACCCAATCGAGGCTCCTCAGAGCCTCCACCGTCTGCCAGTGTAATGACAGATCCCATATTTGTCTTGCTGCAATGAAACTTCTGAACAGATGGTTAAGGTCCTCACGCTGACCTGTACAGAGAAAACAACACTCGTTAGACGTGAGATGTCACCTGGCACGCTCATGGTTAGTAAGAACCTTCGCATGCTTCACAAGACAAAGAAACACAACAATTCTGGCCAGTACTTTCAAAGCCCAAATAATCTCCCAGACGTTGTCATCACCGTTTCCTTTGGGTGTATCGATCAAACCATAAGCTGACTTCACCGAAAACTGCCTGCGTGGATCCGGACCCCAGCCCCACTCGTCCTGCACGCCTGGCTGCCGTTCTAAATCTTCTTGTGGAAGAAACTACTGAATATGTTCCCATTTCTAGCCCCTATCATGATCCCAATAATCTTCCACAAACGCATAGAGGTTGGGGAGGCTTAAGGGACCAAGCAGCTTCTCTCATAAGGGCCTCGGTGATAGCCAGGGATCCATCCAAAAGCGTGTAAGCCTACCATCCCGAACGATGTGCGTAAGGCCCCTCTCTAGAACCTCATTTGTCCCACTGATGCTTCTCCAAACGTTAGAAATTTTCCTTCCGCAAGAGGTGTCCACGTGAAAGCCTAAACTGTAGTTGTACTTTGTGTTCAATGTCCGGGCCCACAACGCCGCTTTGTTCCGTTTTTAATATCCAGCAGAGCTTTGTCATACACGCAGTATTCATAGCTTGCATTTTCCTCAGCCCCAGGCCTCCATAATCTTTTCTGGTTGTGACCACGTCACAGTTAACAAGGCTCAGTTTTTGACCCCCTTGTCCTATCATTCCGACCCCATATAAAACGCCTGGTTCTCCTTTCTATTTCGTCACAAATTCCCTTCGGAAGCGCTGCCGTTTGCATAGTATACACTAGGATGGCGTTCAGAACAGACTTTGCTAGGGTAACTCTCCCAGCTAGAGACAGAGTCTTAGCTTTCCACCCCTCTAATCTGGCCGATATTCGTTCCAAAAGGCCCGAGTAGGTGTTACGCGTTACCCGGTCATGAATGGAAGGCACGCCTAGGTATCTTCCCAAGTCTTTAGTCTCAGCTATGCCCAACTTGGCGGCAATCTCCTTCGCGAGCTCTGGCGGTGTGTTCTTCGAGAAATGGACTTGTGATTTGGCTAGGCTGATTTTCTGCCCCGACGCTCTGCAAAACGAGTTCAGGCACTCCTGGACAATATCCACTTGCTCACTTGAAGCCTCGGTGAACAGCACCATATCATATGCAAAACAAAGATGAGACAAAACTGGCCCCATAGGAGCCAACTTAATACCTTTCCATTTATTTTTTTCCACTGCGGTTACAATAAGGTGACTGGGCCGCTCCATACACAAAACGAAAATAGCCTGGGACATTGCATCACCTTGGCGTATTCCTCTCGCTGGTCTAAAATACTCCAGTCTTTCCCCATTCCAGATGACTGCTAACTTGGACAAAGAAATGCAAGTCATAATAATGTTAGTCCAAGTATCATTAAAACCTGCCCTTACCAGAGTGTCTCTGATGAAAGCCCAAGATAGCCTGTCATACGCCTTCTCGAGGTCCAATTTAATAGTCATATAGCCCTTTTTTCCCTCGATTCTCTCTCATGGTGTGCAAAACTTCTTGGTACACAATCACATTGTCCGAGATCTGCCGTCCCAGGACAAACGAACTTTGATACGACCCTACCACCTGAGGAAGAATGCGTTTTAGTCTGTTTGTGATGGTCTTGGTCAAAATTTTGTAACTCACATTGCACAAACTAATGGGCCTAAATTGTTTGATCGTGTCAGGAGCCCCAACTTTTGGTATAAGAGCGACAAGGGTATCATTTAAACCTTCTGGGAGTCTGCCGGTACGAACTGCCTCACTGACCATATTATAGATGCTATCCCTAGTTACCGCCTACGTGTGTTGGTAGAAACCCGCTAGGAGGCCATCCGGGCCCGGGGCCTTGAAAGGCTTCATGCCAAAAACAGCCTCATGGACCTCGTCTTTAGACACATCCCTATTGAACATCCTCTAATCCATATGGATAATGGTCGGGAAACTTGCGCCTATATTCGAGCCATCCACCACCACCGTTGACTCAGTGAACAAATTGACATAGAAATTCCTGACGTGATCCCGTAGCTTAATGCCCTCCGGTATCCACGTCCCAGTATCGTTTGTAAGCCCCGGAATTCTAGCCCGCGATTTTCGTACCGTAGCAGCAGCATGGTAATACGCAGTGTTCCTGTCCCCCGACTTTATCCATTCGTCCCTAGACCTCTGGAACCACAACAGCTCCTCTTGATACAAGGTGTCCTCTAAGTTCGATTGCAGCTTCTTCTCCAATTTGCGTAGCCCACTGTGGTAGCTTCTGGCTAAAATCTTTTGGATACCGCCGATCCTAGCCATCAGAATTCGCTTTCGTTTGTTATTGTTATTGTTATTGTTATTGTTATTGTTATTGTTATTGTTATTGTTATTGTTATTGTTATTGTTATTGTTATAGTTATTGTTATTGTTATTGTTATTGTCATTGTCATTGTCATTGTTATTGTTATTGTTATTGTTATTGTTATTGTTATTGTTATTGTTATTGTTATTGTTATTGTTATTGTTATTGTTATTGTTATTGTTATTGTTATTGTTATTATTATTATTATTATTATTATTATTATTATTATTATTATTATCCCTCACAATTGGCACCTTTTAAATGTCCATTCTACTTTACAATTTCAATTAGTTGCTTTCCACTCGGCATGCACATACGTGTATGACTGGTTGCACATTTTGTGCATTCAAACAACGAAAACGACGCATAACCGTTTAGTAAGAAATTAATTTAGTCTACAATATCTAGGCATGCACCCACTTAAACACAGGTACACACACGAGGAAAACTCTTATGTAACTGTGTTCACACATGCTGTTATCTTTGTGCACTAGTACATACTTAATTGAATTAATCTTAAGTGTTCGGTTAAGGCTGCATACACCTTCATAAGTGTGTGCATTCCATTAATAAACATTCTTCCTTTGCACATGGGGCACCTGCATCCTTCTTTTGATTGCAAAATGCACACATGTCAACTAATCATAATGTAAATAATTTGCAACATCACAACTAGGTCCACTGTAAATAGTTTTGAACTCAATCTACGTTGAAAACAAAATAGTTTTTTCCAAACAAATTATAACCACTACGATGGGACCCATCATGTTTTTCGCACTACATTTATACATGTACACAGTTATTTGTGTGTGTGCACACGGTTTTACCTGGGTTTAGACCTGTGCATCATCACATCTACGTGTGTGCACGTTTAGTCCCAATGATGTGGTTCTACCCTTTGCCCTACGTTTGTTCTCTTGCTTAACCGTGTTCTCACCCTTTCCCTTTTTATGTATGCACTGCCCCTTTTATATTCTATGTCATGAGGAAGAGAGAGAATTTCAGTTGTATTGATTATCTAATTGTACAACCAATAATACAATCCTAGAGTAGTCAGGTAACGTAACTCACTCCTATACAATAGGTTAGCTAAGTCAGACTAATCTACTACCACATAAAACATTAACCACATATTATCACTAAGACACCCCCTCAAGCACAAGGTTGGAGGGCGACAACATTGAGCTTGTCTCTAAGAATCCCAAAACGTGGAGCCGGCAAAGGCTTTGTGAAGATATTTGCTAGTTGATCCTTAGTAGATACAAAATTAACCAAGAAATCCCCGGAGGCAACCTTATCCCGGATGAAGTGATAATCTATTTCCACATGTTTGGTTCTGGCGTGGAACACAGGATTGACACACAAGTATATGGCGCCAAGATTATCACACAAGAGAGTAGCTGGCTGACCTGAGTGGAGCCCAAGCTCACGTAACAGCGAGAAAACCCAAGTGACCTCGGCTGAGACATCTGCGAGGCCCTTGTATTCAGCTTCAGTTGAAGAGCGAGCAGTTGTCCGCTGCTTGCGGGAAACCCAAGAGATTAGATTGGACTCGATAAAGACTGCGTACCCACTAGTGGATTTCCGATCAACTGGACAACCGGCCCAGTCCGAATATGAAAAGGCATGGATATCTGCGGATGGAGAAGCTGACAAGCGTAAGCCATAGTCAAGTGTGCCCTTG
The DNA here is from genome assembly GCF_001879475.1 of Ipomoea nil. NCBI lineage: Eukaryota > Viridiplantae > Streptophyta > Magnoliopsida > Solanales > Convolvulaceae > Ipomoea > Ipomoea nil. Next base: position 1,855,926 of record NW_017616630.1, read on the forward strand.
ACGTAATGTAAAACACGCTTAAGGAGGCCCCAGTTCTCATCGGTAGGCGTGTGCATAAATTGGCACAACCGATTCACCGAGTAAGAGAGATCTGGTCGAGTGATTGTCTAATAGTGTAACGCGCCCACTAGACGGCAATACTGAGTGGGGTTATCAAAAGGCTCTCTCGAAGGAGTCACAACTTGAGTCACAGCTGCTGGAGTTGCTAACGGTTTGCAATCTGACATGCCTGCCCGCTTTAGAAGATCACCCATATAACGGCGCCGAGACAAAAGAAAACTCTCGGATACCTTTATAGTTTCAATGCCAAGAAAGAAGCTTGGTGTACCTAAGTCCCGTATCTTGAACGTAGAGGAAAGTCGGTGGAGAAGCGTATCAATTAAGGAGGAGTCATTACCCATCACAATGATGTCATCGATGTACACCAAGAGAAAGATGCGGGATGTGCCAACTGTGTAGTGGAAAAGAGCACATCAGTCTTGGAAGCAGAAAACCTTGTAGAGAGCAGAAAATCGTGCAGTTGCTTGAATCAAGCCTGTGGCGCCTACTTGAGCCCATATAGAGACCGCTGGAGGTGACAAACATGATCGGGGTGCGCTGGGTCCTCATACCCGGGAGGCTACCGCATAAACACGGTTTCAGCCAAGTGCCCATTTTGAAAGGCATTGTGAACGTTTAGCTGCCGTAGAGTCCAGCCACGGGACACTTCAAAAGAAAATAGCATGGGTACTGTAGTCGGTTTGACTACGGGACTAAATGTGTCGAAAAAGTCTTCTCTCGCCACTTGGTTGAACCCCTTTGCAACCAGACGCACCTTATAGCGCTCGATAGATCCATCTGCCTTGTGCTTAGTGCGATAGACCTCTTTACACCCAATGATGTTCATACCGGGTTTTGCTAGTACTAACTGCCAGGTGTTATTGTGTAAAAGGGCGTTGAATTCATGATCCACGGCGTCACGCCATTGTGGGTGGCCCACGACCTGAGAGTAACATGTCGGATCAACAACCATAGTTAGGCGTGGAACTGCTCGCCCGTGCCTCGTGTCATGTGCCGAAACCTCATGAAGTGCCCCCGTTCTTGGGGTTGAGCATGAGTGGCACGGGTCCTATTTAAGGTAGCCGGGGCGGCGTCTTGTATTGCCAAAGGGGCATCAGCTCGTGCTATAGGAGTCACGTTGATAGGCAAAGGGGAACCTTCTGGAACCGTGGGTGTAGCCAATGGCATCGGTGGAGGCCCAACATGTGACACCACTAGCCCGGAGGCCCACGGTGTAATTGACTCGGCTAATTGAGGCTCCCCCTGCAATGACGAATCTGAAGCAAAAGGAAAAACAGACTCATCAAACCGAACATGCCGGAAGATAAAGGTCTTTCCGGTATTAAGGTTCATGCACCTATAACCCCTAAATGACGTAGGGTAATCTAAGAAGACACAGGGGGCTGAGCGGTACTCGATCTTATGCCGATTATATGGCCGAAGATAAGGGTAACAGGGACAGCCAAATACCCTAAGAAACGTGTATGTGGGGGGGTGACTTGTACACACGGTAATGTGGACTCTCAAACTGTAACACTGATGAAGGGAGGCGATTTATGAGATAGGTGGTTGTTTCAAAGGCCGAATCTCAGTATTTTAAGGAAACTGAGCCTTCAGCCAGAAGAGCTAAGCTAGTTTCGACAATATGTCTATTCCTGCGCTCAACTCGGTCGTTTTGCTCGTGTGTCTTGGCGCAAGACTACCTGTGCACAATGCCAAGAGACTCGAATATAGTGTGTAAACGACGGTATTCGCCCCCTAAATCAAACTGTATGAACTTGATAGAACGCGAAAACAAGCATTCTACCATAGCACGAAACAATCCAAAAACTTTATAAATGTCAGATCTTACACGTAAGGGATAAAACTAGCAAACCGTGAAAAATCATCCACAAATAAAACAAAGTATCTAAAACCGTTGGCAGAAATAACAGGGGAAGGCCCCTAAATGTCCGTGTACACAATGTCTAACACATTATTGCTAGAATAACCTACTCTATCAAGAGGAAATCGAGAGGATTTGCCAAGTTGGCATGCTGAACACATCCCTGACGAACCGGATTTATTTGGAAGAACGGGACAACTTTGTAGGAAACGATGGAAGACACGATCATGCGGGTAGCCCAACCTATGATGCCAGGCCAAGGATGAAGCCCGTGCACTGAGGAACGCAAGGTGAGACCGGGGAACCGTTACCCTGTATAAGCCACCCGAACTGGGCCCTTTAAAAAGTACCGCCTTGGTGGTGCAGTCCTTCACAACAAAGAAATTGGGATGAAATTCAAAATAAACATTATTTTCAGTGGTAAACCGTTGAACAGACAGAAGTGACACAGATAAATTAGGCACATGTAATATATTTGACAACCATAACGATTTTGACACAGAAGGAATAGATGCATGACCATCACGGGAAATACCCAAACCTGTACCGTTTCAAACCCGAAGATGAGTTGGGAGAGAATAGATTTGTAACACCCCGTGTTACGACCTTCAATCCTGGATTAATTATTTAATTAATTCCGTTAATAATAATTAAAAAGGATTTAATTTGGTTTGGATTCCCTTAATTAATTAATGTGGTCCACCATGGATCGTGGACCTTTTCCTAAACTAGAGTCTTAAGCCTATTAGGAATAAAGAGAGTAAACATTTTACTAGTCATATTCTAATTAGGAATCCTAGACCTATATATCTGCTAGGAATAAAGAAAGTAGGCCTTTACTATTCAGATTCTGATTAGGATTCCTGATTCTATAAATAGGGGATTAGAAAGCAATTAGAACCCTTACCACCTATAGGTATATTACACGAAAATATTCCCAAGAGATACCCCACCACCAAGCCTAGGGAGATCAATAAGAGGGAAATCTTAGAGAAGAACCTTAATAGCCAAGGGAGGATTAATTAAGGCTAAGAGGTAACCCGTGTCTCGACAAAACCTATTTTCCATGCTATATCTTATTTATTGGCTCCTTTGATAATCGTATGTGTAAGTATGTGATTGAGTCGTGATAGAGCCTTGCTTAGGGTCTATATTGTGTTTATGTGATAATCTTGATGTTCTTGATATGGTGATTGATTATATGTATGATCTCGTATTTTAGTTATGTCTAGAGCCCTAGGGTTTATATCGTGAATTTCGTGTTATGATGTTCTTGGTATATCTGGGTGGGATTATGCATGATCGGGTATTGAGTCTAGCCTAGGACTTGTGTTTAGGACTTTGCATATAGATTTCTTGATGTTCTTGTGGTTCCGGATGCTCCTGAACCGTTATATGATTAATGTGGAGTCTTGACATGTTTAGGAATCGTGTTAGAACGTATTTGGTATAATTCTTGATTTTATCCTGTTAATTGAATCCGTGGTGTTGTCGTTATGTGTTTAAATGTGTCTGGACATGGTTTCGGGTTCCACGAGAGATCCTGGGACCGAAAAGTTGCCTGTGAGTCAGTGGGGGGTAGGTGGGGGCAGGGGTGCCCGCCACATTCCCGCTGCCCGTGGGTATTGTTTCAGCGGGCAGGCGACTGCCCGCCGGGCACCCGCTGGAATAGTGAGACGCCGCCGACGGGTGGTCCTCCACCCGCTGGAAGCTTGCCATGGTTCGTGATGTTTTTCCCCGTTTGTTGTTTCCCCATGTTCCATTGTGTCCCGTTGTACCACGTTTATCGTGTATAAGTCTCGTTTGATGTTTTGAATACCGTTCTGGGAATTTATGTGTAATACGTGTCGTTGTTGTTGTGTCTTGATTGTTAATTGATGGATTATGTGTTGCTTGATTGAATGGTGATGAATATCGTGGTCATTGTGCAATGGTGGGTGTGATTAATGATGATGATGATGAGATTGTGATTGGTGGAAATGAATTGTTGGCGATTGGCACCACTTGTGCCCGGTCATTGTATTAAAGGTACAGGCCTAGCGGTTACTGTGCTAAAGGCACAAACCCACCTTTGACTTGCTTGCTGTTGAGCATGAGTCAGGTTATAAGTGTTGCGGTGTCATGTCAGGGCTATATGCGCTGACCCCTTGATATTGGCACTAGAGGTGCGGATCATACGAATGGCACAACAGCGCTATCTTGATATGTTGGTGGTTGAAAGGTGGTTTGTCGGTGGGGGCATGTAGTTGCCCGGAGGAATAAGGGAGGCGATATAAGGGTGGCCTGGAGGTATAGGTTGGAACGGATATAAGGACGGAGGGGAGCTACAAGGTTGGAACTTGGTAAGGTTGGAAGATGGATTGTGTGCTTTGATGATTACTTGCTAACTGATTGTCTTGAATGCCCTTGTTGTCTTTATTTGTTATTTATGTGCCTATCTGTCTGTTACGTCTTGTATCGTATTCTTAGGACGCATGCTAGTCTTTATGATTATTTTATACTGTTGAGTCTTGATCTTGGATTTAAATTAGTATCTCGTAAGTATATATGTATTCCAGTTTCAAATGATTTTCCTAATATGTACCTATATTGTACTTAACGCGTTGAAGTGGGTTACCAGCATTATTCGTTGATGGTTGTTACACCGCATGTTTTTCAGGTGCATATCAGTAGCTTCGGAGTATGTTAGATGAACTCGTGGATTTAGCTTAGTATTAGTTAGATGGCCTGTGAGCCTTGATTTTGTATTGTGGATAGTAATTATAATTTATGCCTTGTTCAGTTAGTCTAGCCTGTGCATCTTGGTTCTCAAACCTAGATGTGGCATAGCACCCCGACTCTTACGGATTATTTATGATCTGTTTGGGATGATTAATGCTAGTTTGCGTTATATATATAAGCTTTAATTATTTTAAAAATTATGGGTGTTACAAGATTGGTCCTGCTGGACCCAAATGCTGTGCGCCGGGTTCACTGTTGTGGCGGAAGCTGTACTGGCGGAGGCACTGTTGCCGGCGACTGAAGTGGTGTTGAGGACGGCCGGAGGACACGGCAACTCACCATCGACATAGCCAAGGAGGCCTTGACCACCGAGGAACGGAACCAGTTGAGTGCGCCAGAATAGGAAGTTTCGTGTCGTAAGCTAGCTTTATGGACACGAAGTGATGGGCTGAAGAGAGAGGATTAGGGGTGGTGCCCGGAGCTGCTACGGTGGCGGTGGTGACCGTACGCTCGGAGGAGTTGGTCGACATCGGTGTATGGGGAGAGAGAATAGAGAGACCTAACACTAAATTGATACCAGATGTGAGAGATAGAATTTCAGTTGTATTGAATGTGTGCAATTATGTGGACTGTTTTGTGCACTTAGTATAATACAAGTGCACATACCCACTACACCGTGTGCACATATGTGATACGTGGTGGTGTGCACTGCATAACAATGACAAAAACTAACAAAAAAAAAAACGAAACCCAAAAAAAAAAACAAAAAAACAAAACAAAACAAAACAAAATAAAAAACGCTATGTTTATTAATTTTTCTTCAACTTATTCTTGGCTTCTGTTATTGCATTCTTCAATTGCGGGCCATTCCAAGTTTTAACACCAAATATATTTTACAAAGTTGAAGGAAAAAATATTTAACGAACAAATTAAAGAAATAAAAAAAAATGATGGTGAGATTTATGGTATTATTGGCTTCTATACGTTATTTACATTCTTGTTATGCATGTAATCTAACTCTATAATAAAGCAACAACTTCCTACCCACAAAAATCTCCCGCCCACCTAAAACGACGCCGTTTGGTCTATTAGTTGTTGCCTATTGCGTTTTGCCCGCCCACGTTAAACGATGCCGTTTGCTTGCATGTGTAACCCAAAGTCGGCGAATTAATGATATCTTTTAAACGTTGTAGTTTCAAAACGTTATCTTACCTATGCGTTGGACTGCTGAGAACATCAAAGGTTTTTTTAAACGTTTCTAATTAAACTTTTCTAATTACAGCCCCAATCATATATATATATATATATATATATATATATATATATATATATATATATATATATATATATATATATATATAGGGTTGAGTTCAAATGAGGACAACAATATATAGAGGACTGTGAGGACAAATAATGGGCACACAACAAATTAATACCAGGCACACAACTTAATACATAATTGCACACAAGAATAAATGTAAACATCAGGTTTCGAACCCAGGCTCTATAAATTAACAAATCTAGCACGCGACATACAAACTGTGGCACACGACTACATTCGGCCATGCACACGACATACCGGCTAGTGGCACACACTACATCTGTCCTCATAGTCCTCTATAATATACTTGTCCTCATTTGAATACACACACACACACACACACACACACACACACACACACACACACACACACACACACACACACACACACACACACACACACATATATATATATATATATATATATATATATATATATGATAGACATATTTTACACTCATATTTTAGGTATATTTTTATAATAATTTTACATTAATTATTTAATGTTATCTAATAATTAGTTCTTTTTATATAATATATAATCTATTCTTATATAATATATAATATATAATAAGAATACATACTAAGTACTAGTATTAATATATATGCATTATAAATAAATATATATATATTATTAATATATAAATGGTCCAACAGAGATGCAAAATGAATTGAATGTTTCAATTCATGCGTGCAAGCAAATGATGGAAGACTTCGTTGCTTGTGGCGGATGGATTCAGACGAGAGGCTGAAAAATAGGAAAAAGGAATGGTAGAAAATGATTTGGAAATTATATAAATAGTGAAGGTTTTCTATTGTAAAATGTTCATTCTTTCCCTCTTGATTATTCTGTAAAGCTGTTATCAATGTCCATTCATTGCTAATTTCTTTAGCTTGGTTTAGTGAATAGAAGCCCCGGAATTGATTATGCTGTAAGATTATTTATTTATTTTATTATATAATTTTTATGCATTTGGGTATTAAATATTCTTCTAACCTATTTGATATAATTCTTTGCTATATTAGATAATGTTGTGCTACAAATTATTCTAATATTCAGTAGCAACTGAGGTTAATTATTGACGGCTTAGTGATAATTGATTTCAGGGAGAATATTTTCCTAAATTAAATGCAACCGCTTGTGCTTGTGTTATTTAGTTTGTCGGTTTTCCTAGTTCCTATTGCTGCTATTAAATTAAATCTATAGCGCTTGTCTTAGGTTATTTAGTAGTTAGGGGTAATTAAACCGCGTGTGCTTTAGTTACCTACAACTAAGGGAAAACGGAAATGAAATAATTTCACGACAAATATTCAATTGTATATCAATTACCTTTTTGAGTCAATGATCAGTGTTAAATTCCGGTGGTGGATCTTTGCTAACCAAGGTTTTCTATTCTGAGTGTTTTCAATATATTGTTTTCATTGCTTTATTCGTTTATTTACTTTGATTATCACCTTCATACCAAATCCCCATTTACTTTAATTTGAACACATACATTAAACTAGTTACTCCCCGTGGGATCGATCCTTACTCCCGCTACTACGTTTGTAAGGTTTTAATTTGGGAGCCTACGACAGCTCACCAATATATATATATATATATATATATATATATATATATATATATATATATATATATATATATATATATATATATATATATATATATATATATAGGGTTGAGTTCAAATGAGGACAACAATATATAGAGGACTGTGAGGACAAATAATGGGCACACAACAAATTAATACCAGGCACACAACTTAATACATAATGGCACACAAGAATAAATGTAAACATCAGGTTTCGAACCCAAGCTCTATAAATTAACAAATCTAGCACGCGACATACAAACTGTTGCACAGGACTACATTCGGTCATGCACACGACTTACCGGCTAATGGCACACACTACATCTGTCCTCACAATCCTCTATAATATACTTGTTCTCATTTGAACACACACACACACACACACACACACATATATATATATATATATATGTATATATATATATATATATATATATATATATATATATATATATATATATATATATATATATATATGTATGTATATATATTGGTAGGGAATATCCCGACCGACATAGCTTCACCACGACCGAGGAGTCTCTCTTTCTCCTTGTCTTTGCAGGTAACAGGTCGGGCTCCATGAGAAGAACCCGGTCGTAGACCGACCGGTGCTGCCCGAGCGACGATGTCGACCACCGAGCGGTAGCCCTTTGGCGAAAGAGCTGACGAAGGACACGTGGCGGCTCTTTACATCGACAGGCAGGGCACCCGGGAGGATGACACGTGGTGGCTACGTGGAGGACATGCCGAACGGCTGGAATCCTGTCCCCGGCATAGCGGCTATAAATACCCACAGTAGCTACAGTGTAAGGGACTTTTGGACGATCGATAGGTTGTTGTTAGAGAATCCCGACCGCAGTCAGTCGGTACTCAGAGCAGCCAAGTAGATTGTACTTAGGGCCTTTACCGGTACGCCAGCTTATACAGCTCCAGCCGCCGCCCCTCCAGTACAACCGACCGCACAAGTAGAGCCGCAGCGTCAGTCCACTTCCCGGGCTCGACGCTCGGCTCATTCGCGGTTGGGGTCGGGGGGTGCTGATGCGATGGAGGCACCAGCTCAGGCCGTTCAAGCGGAGGACCCTGAAGAGGTTGCCCGAGCGGTAGCTTTCGATCGTCTCCGACCAGAGATGCGCCAGCGTCTGGGGCCCCAAGACCCGAATCGCGGGCAAGAGGACGTACAAATGCAGGAAGCTAGCCACGAGGCTTCATCCGGGTATAGCGGGTCGAGATCTCATCGACGTCGACGCGCTCGGGATACAGCCCAAGCCGCTCAAGCCGCCGAGCTCAACGAAACCCGAGGATTGCTCTACAACCTCCAGGCGGAAGTTGCGCAGCTCAGGAGTGCGTATCCTACAGCACCCCCGGCCGACCGATCGACCCTACACCAGACGCCTTTCACAGCAGCGGTAATGGCCCAGCCTTACCCGCTCGACTTGAAGGTCTCGGGAGAGAAAAGTTACGACGGTCGGACGGACCCTGAGGCTCACGTGAATGATTTCTTCAGCAATATGATGCTGAAGGGCGTTTCAGACGCCGTAATGTGCAGGGCCTTCTACTCAACGCTCACCGGTCAGGCGGCAGAATGGTTCCGAACCCTGCAGCCGGGGTCAATCGACAAATTTGAGACCCTGGCGATCAAGTTTGTACGGAAGTTCATTACTTCCAAAGTGGTGAGGAAGTCCTATATGTACCTCGAAAAGGCCAAGCAGCTCGAGGGGGAAAGCTTGACCGACTTCCTCATCAAGTGGAAGGCAGCAGTCGGGGAGGTCGAGCCCATGGATGATGCGACCGCCACTCACATGCTTCACATCTCCCTCCGGGCGGGGTATCTATACCAGGATTTTATCCTCCACCCCCCGACCACATATGAGGAGGCCCTCCGAAGGGTCACTGATTACGCCAACGCAGGTGAGGCGAATGCCGTCAAGCGCTTGCAGGAGGTCGGCTCTTCGTCCCGTAAACCAGCCGGCCGGGCGGAACATCGGTCGGGAGATGACCATCCCCGATCCCGCACCAGGCCTGGCGAGTTTACGGCCTTAAACCGATCCGCAGCGGAGGCCATGCAATACGCCCAGTCCTGCAATCTCATCAAACTTCCCCATCCCGATCGAGACGGCCCTGACAAGAGTAAGCACTGTGCTTACCATCGGTGCGCCGGGCATGACACCGAGGAGTGTACCCACTTGCGCCAATTATTGGAAGATTTGCTCAATTTGGGAAAATTGGACAAGTGTGTGGGAAAGAGAGAAGACAGCAAGAGAAATACCGATCGGAGGGATCACAGACGATCTCATCACCGCTCTGATCGGTCGGGCCAGGACCGAAGAGACGATCGAAGGGACGATCGTCATGATGACCGACGGGACCCTGACCCTCCGTCCAGTAGCCGCCCGTCCGGAAAACCAACCATCCACGTCATTTTTGGTGGGCTGGAAGATGCTTCCCGACCGCGGACTAATTGCCCGGTCGCAATAGTAGATTCCCGGGGAACCGGGAAGAGGCAGAAGATGGAACCCATAACCTTCACCCTTGAGGACCAACCTAGCACCAGCGACCACGGTATGGAGGCGCTCGTGGTCACGATCGACGTTAAGGGGACGGACGTCCAAAGGGTTATGGTTGACACGGGCAGTAGCGTGAACGTCCTATACTTGGACGTGTTTGAGAAGCTTGGCCTTGACAGGAAGGAGCTGACTCCGGTCGGTGTACCACTGTCAGGATTTACCGGGGCTCTTATCTACCCCGAGGGAAAAATAACGCTCCCGGTTGAGATCGGCACGCCTCCAAAGTCGATCCAAACGGAGCTGGAATTTGTTGTGGTCAACCTCCATTGCGTCCACAACATTATCTTGGGCCGACCCGCCATTATGAAGATCGGTGGGATAATTTCTATGCCTCACCTATGCATGAAATTCCCCACCCCCAACGGGGTCGGCGTGGTCCGTGGCGATGTCCAATCCGCCCGGAAGTGTTACACCCGAGCGGTCAATAGACGAGATTCCGGTCCATCTTCCCGGGTGAACACCATAGCCAAGGAGGAGGCTAAGGAACAGAAGGAGCAGCCTGAGCCTTCCGAAGAGATAGAAGAAATTCCCCTGTCCGAGGACCGCCCGGACAGGAAGATAAAGATTGGACGAGCCCTCACTCCCGAGCTCCGAGCGGAAGTTCTGGCCGTGCTCCGGGAGTACGCCGATATTTTTGCATGGGGGCCTGAAGACATGCCCGGGATCGATCGGTCGGTCATCTGTCACAAATTGGCCGTCGATCCCGCAGCTAAGCCGGTCGTGCAAAAGACACGACACCTCTCCTCCGATCGCCGCGAGTTTGTAAGAGAAGAAGTCAAAAAGATGGCGGCGATCGAGCACATCCGTCCGGTGGTCTATCCTGAGTGGGTGGCAAATATTGTTCTTGTACCTAAGCCCCCAGCATGGAGGATGTGCATCGACTTTACGGACCTCAACAAAGCCTGTCCGCTCGACCCGTATCCTCTACCGAGCATTCATCAGATGGTCGACGAGACGGCTGGGGCCGAGTTAATGAGCTTCATGGATGCCTTTAAGGGATACCATCAGATCATGATGCACCATGAAGACGAGAGCAAGACAGCCTTCATAACCCCGGATGGGCTGTATTGTTACCGAGTGATGCCGTTCGGCCTCCGAAACGCAGGAGCGACCTACCAAAGGATGGTCAACATGCTCTTTGCTGATTTGCTGGGCCGAACGATGGAAGCTTACATTGACGATATGTTGGTCAAGAGTCGGGACCGATCCGACCACACTCGGGACCTTCGGGAGTGCTTCCAGATCATGAGGAAGTACCAGTTGCGGCTGAACCCGACCAAGTGTACATTCGCGGTTCAGACCGGCAAGTTCCTCGGCTATATGATGACCAAGAGAGGAATCGAGCCCAACCCGGCCAAAGTAAAAGCGATTCTGGACATGCAGCCACCTTCCACCGTTCGGGAGGTCCAGCAATTGACCGGTCGGTTGGCAGCCCTCAGCCGGTTCCTCTCCAAGCTAGCCGAGCGCGCTTTACCTTTCTTCAAGGTATTGCGGAAGGTTAATGGATTCATCTGGGACGAAGAATGCCGAGCGGCTTTTGACGAGCTGAAGGAGTATCTCATGTCACCGATCGTGCTCTCAAAGCCCGAGCACGGAGAAGAGCTAGACGTGTACCTCGCCGTGTCCGATCGTGTAGTAAGCGCAGTGTTGTGCCGAACCGATCCGGAAGGGGTCCAGCGACCGGTGTACTATGTAAGCCACGCGCTACATGGTCCCGAGCTCCGGTATTCCCGGCTAGAGAAGGTCGTCTATGCCCTATACATTGCTGCAAAGAAATTGGCTCCCTATTTCCAAGGTCGAGCAATTCGCGTGTTGACCGATCAGCCGATCGGGCCAGTCCTCCGAACTGCTTCATCATCAGGTCGCCTAGTCAAATGGGCGTTAATGTTGACCCAGTACGCGATCGAATACCGACCAAGACCGGCTATTAAAGGTCAAGCTCTTGCGGATTTCTTGGTTGAGTGCACCGCCCGGGATACCCGGCCTCCTGAGGTTGCGGATCCCGAGGCTGAGTGGTGGTCGCTGGCTACAGATGGGTCGAGTAGCAAAAAAGGGGCAGGAGGAGGAGTAGTAGTCACGAGCCCAGAAGGATTCAAAGTCTATTTTGCTCTCATGTATCAGTTCCACCCGACCAACAACGAGGCCGAGTACGAAGCGTTCGTTAACGGCTTGCAGTGCGCTCGGGACTTGGGGGCTGAATACATTCGAGCTCAGACAGATTCCGCGCTCGTGGTCGGGCAAGTCCTTGGGGACTATGAAGTCAATGGTGAGCGTTTGCAGTTGTACCGAGACCTTGCCATGGAAAAGCTCGCTCAGTTCCGGGGGTATACCGTCCGACACATACCCCGGTTGGATAACGCCGATGCGGATATCTTATCTAAACTGGCCCAAGACGCCCCGGAGCACATTTCGAAGATAGCTCGGATCTTGGTGATCCCCAGACACAGTATTCACCGTCTACCGGTCAATCCCAACCAACCGGTAGATGACAATTGGATCACCGATCTGAAGGAGTATCTCGAGCACGATCGCCTCCCCGACGACCCGCAGCGTGCTCGGAAGGCCAAGCTAAGAGCCCCAAGGTTCCAAGTCTTGGACGATCGTCTGTATAGGCGATCGTATGGAGGCCCCCTCATGCGTTGCTTGACCGCATTTGAGGCTGAGTTGGTCATGAAGGAGCTACACTCGGGAATTTGCTCTTCCCATCAAGGAGGTCGATCCCTGGCCCGTCGTATCATGTTGATCGGGTACTATTGGCCATCCCTCCAGCTGGACTGTGAAAAGTTAGCTCGGGGATGTGAGACGTGCCAACTGTACGCCCGGATGCCTGGCCGACCGGCCACGTTTTACCAGCCAGTCACGACCGCAATTCCTTTCGCTAGGTGGGGGGTAGATATCTTGGGCCCCTTCCCTCAACTCTCCGGTCGGAGAAAGTTCGTGATCGTCGCCATAGATTACTTCTCCAAGTGGATAGAAGCCGAGCCTTTAGCCACGATCACATCTCAGCAATGTGCTCGCTTCCTTTAGCGCAATGTCATTTCCCGTTTTGGCGCGCCCGTGCATCTCATTAGCGACAACGGTCGCCAGTTTGTGAGCCAATACTTCCAGAATTTCTTGGCCACGATCGGGACGACTCATGTCCGGTCGTCGGTCGCTTACCCACAGGGAAATGGACAAGTGGAGAATGCTAACCGGACGATAGTGGAAGGTCTGAAAAAGAAGTTACACTCGGCCGGTCGTAGTTGGGCCGATGAGTTGCCATATGTTTTATGGACTTATCGGACGACCCCGAGGGAAGCTACTTTGGAGACCCCTTTCGCCCTGGTTTACGGAGCTGAGGCCCGACTTCCGATCGAGGCCTGGATTCTGACCGATCGAGAGAGAACCTATAATGCAGAAGAGAACGAGCACGCGATGGCCGTGGACCTTGATGGGATCGAAGAAAAACGAGAGCTAGCCGCTCGACGCATAGCCGAGTATCAGAAGCGCGTCAAGAGTTCTAAAGATGTTCGGGTCAACCCTCGTTATTTTCAAGTCGGAGACTACGTTCTACGACGAAGGGAGGCCAGCCAACCTCTAGAGGGCGGAAAGCTAGCTCAGAACTGGGAAGGGCCGTACATCATCAACGCTGTCATACGGCCGGGTACATACCGACTAGAGACAACGACTGGTCGGCTAATCGAGGGGACGTGGAATTCCGAGCACCTCGTTCTTTTTAGGCATTAGCCTATTCTTTGTATTTTCTAGACGAAGTGGGGGCTTGACCTGCGAGTTACTCCCGGTCGTCAGTTCTATGTAAATTTGTGGTTGTAAAATTAATTCAACCGCCTGCGAGCGGGAAAGTTTAATGTATATACGATCGATGATTGCCCGACCGTTTGTATGCGGCGGCCCGATCGGTTATTTTCTTTCACCTTCGTTACATGCAGGTCAGTTCAACATTCATCAACCGGGCGAAATCTATCGACCGGTCAAAACGCGCTCCACATTGGCGGACACTCAAGTCACGCCGATGATCGGGGAAGCCAGGAGCTCTCAGCATTATCCCCCGATCCGTTCAACTTCTGTCCACTATTGCACCCACTCGTGCCTCGAGCGCACAATAGTGTGGGGGCTGGGATAAGGAAGTATTCGCAGGCCCGTCGCTCGGTTACATCCCGACCGTAGAGGCTTGTTAAGGAAGTATTCGCAGGCCCGTCGCTCGGTTACATCCCGACAGTAGAGGCTTGTTTCCAAAAATTTTTCGACAAAGGCCCGGGATCGGGTACACCCGATCGGTTGGCCAGATTTGACGTCGTAATATCAAACGCACGACCAGGCCATAAGGTCGTAAGGTCGGGCGTCGAGTGGGTCGAACCAGTGCAAGATCGGGCCACAAGGCCGCGAGGTCGAGCATTAAGGATCAGCACTTACGCGATTAAAGATAAAAGTGCGAAAAGAAAAAACGAGCGACGCAAGATAGAACAAAAAATAAATTTCATTAACAAACAAAAAGTTGCCCGGTACAATTCGGGACCGGGCTCCCGATCAATGGTCCTTTACAAAAAAGAAGAAGAAGAAAGGAGCCTATTCTACTTCTTCATCTCCCGAGCTCCGGCAGCCGGTTCCTTTCCGCTCGGGGTGGCCGCCGTTGATGCCCCGGCTTCAGACGCCTTGGCTTTTGGGGCGAAGGGAGAGGGACCGGGATCGGCTAGGTCCGGGGGCAATACTGAGAGGACCAGCTGAAGGTCTTCCCCGTCTAGAGCCTGCTCCAACCGGGAACGGACTCGTTCGAGCATCTTCCGCTTCCCGGCCGTAAAGCCCCAGCGACCGAACGAGACGATCAGCTCTTCCCCGATCTCTGTTCCCCGGGCTGCTGTAAGGAAGGCCGAGCCCGAGTCCTTGTCTTTGAAGGCTGCCCGCGCCAGCTCGCTCGGATTCTCGAGCTGAGCCTTCAGCTCTTTGGCCTCTCGAATCGCCCGACTGGCGACCTTCTCGGCGAGGACCCGCTCCTCGTCGCCCTTCTTCAGGGCCTTCTGGGTCTTCTCCAGCTCGGCTTGGAGGTCCTTGATCTCCTTCAAGCGACGGGCGGCCGTCTTCTTGTGGTGATCAGCTTCCTCGGCCAGCATGGCTCGACCTTGTAGGAGCTGGGCGGCCCGGGAAATCTGCAAAACAAGAAACGTTCGGTTAGCCCGATCGAAAACACTTGGGCAAAGAATATAAGTTGGGAAACTCACCTCGGCCAGATCGTGGCCGATCCGTTCAGCCACCTGGGTCGGGGTCATCTTCCCCAGATCCACTCGGGCTGGCGCGGCGTTGCCGATCCGTGCCAGCACGGACGTCGACTCCCTCTCTCGCCCGACCGAAGGGCTCGGGCTGTGCTGCTCACGGCGGCGCTTCAGGCTGCCCACCTCGGTCGCGCCCTGGTCGGCGACCTTCTCCTTGCCCCGGGCGACCTCCACCCGGGTGACCATGACGTCGGGCTGCTCGACGATGAAGCCCTCGCCCGTCGACACGGTCGAGGCACTCAGGGGTCGGGCAGTGGGAATCTCCTTTTCCCCGGCTGCTTTGGTCTTGGCCTTCTTCTTCCCGCCGAGGGAGATCTTCGTGGGCGGAGGAAGGGCGGTGTCTTCATCGCCGAATTCTGCCATGGCTGCAATAAAAGAGCAAAGTTAGTTTGATCAAGAAATGAAGTTAGGTCGGGAAGAACGGCTCGAGCTGAACCTTTCTTCTTTCGTTTCGACGGCTTGGCGACCGTCACGCCCATCGGTACGGGAAGGTACTTCTCCTTTAGCTCGTACGTGGGGGGCGGGAGCTTGGCGGCTGCGAGACTTTCAGCCGTCCGGAAGATTGTGTATTCGTGCACCTCGCTCGAAATCCGGCTGACCGTGTCCCTCAGCGCTTGCGTTTCGGCCGGCACCACTTGCTTTCTGAAGTGGCTGCTCCAAGTGCGATCGACCGGGAAGATCCAGGGGTCGTATTTGATGGAGAAAATTCTGTTCTTCCACCCCTTGTTGTTCCCGGGCAGGCCTTTGATGGAGCACATATCTGCTCGGGATTGCAGCATCAGGAACCCACCCCCGTAGCGGCCCGGGAGAACCTTGATCTGGTAGATGAAGTTGAACAACTCCATCGTGCACTCGGCCCCGTGCCGAGCGCATATCTGCGGGAAGCAAGCGAGGATCCGATGTGCGTTTGGGCAGATCTGGGCCGGGGCGACCCGGTAATAGGCCAAGAAGGCGTTCAGGAGGGGGGTGAAGGGAATGGCGATCGGGGCCATTAGGGAGTCATAATGCATCCCGATCCACTTGCCCCGATGCCTGTCAATCACGTTTCCCAGCTGCCGGCTCGTATCGAATTCTACCCGACCCCAGAGTATTTCAGCAATCCGAGCCGCCTCGCCTTTGGTCAGCAGGCTCATCTCTTGCTCGACACTCTCGCTGTTCAAGAATTCGAGCTCGACGGCTGGTGTGGCCGGCCCGGCCGGGTCTTCTTCGGTCTGCTCGGGGGTATTTTCTCGATCACCCCCTCGAGGAGCAGCTTCCGGGTGGTCCCCAACCACCCGGGTAGGCGTTTCCCTAACGCCCTCGGTCGGAGAACCCCGCCCGCTTGACGTGGTCCTTTCTTCCTCTTCTTCGCTGGAGCTCCCCGATCCGCTGGAGCTAGAGCTCGATGTCCCGGAGGAGCCTGATGCGCTGTTATGCTCGACAGCTCGATCGGGGGTTGGCGTTGCTCGGGGGCTGGCTTCGGGAGTGTAGGACATAATGTCCACTTCCTCGTCGCTGATACGCTCGACCTCCTCATCGTAATCCGCGATCGAGGCGTTTTGACTATCTGAGTCCGACATATTTCTACCTAAAGGTCGGTCGGGAGTTAGTACAGGGTTCGGGGAGTTAGCTCGAAGTTAGTGCTATCCTACTTCTACGCTAAGTAAAGAGTAAACAAAGAGTAAAGAACTAAGAGCTTACCGAGTGAGAAAACTTTGAAGAAGGTCTGAAGTTTTGCTTTGCTTGATCGCCTTGCTGAGATGCTCTGCTCGGGATTCTTAGAGGATACCGACTGAAGCAAAAGAGTGAGGAAAGTTCAAATGAGGGCCTCAAGGGCCTATTTATAGGAGGGCATTTAGGCGGGAAATGGGCCAATTTGCCAGACACGACCCGCGCTGAATCCGAGGCGACGGATGGGATCGCCGAGGCCGGCAGAGGCCGACACGTGGCGTAGGAGGGAATGACAGCTGGCAGGTCGGCTTGGTGGCTGACGGTTGGGCTTCTTCATCCCGTCCCGTTTTTTCCCGACTGATCAAAAAGGCCCGGGCTGGGGGGCTCTTGGTAGGGAATATCCCGACCGACATAGCTTCACCACGACCGAGGAGTCTCTCTTTCTCCTTGTCTTTGCAGGTAACAGGTCGGGCTCCATGAGAAGAACCCGGTCGTAGACCGACCGGTGCTGCCCGAGCGACGATGTCGACCACCGAGCGGTAGCCCTTTGGCGAAAGAGCTGACGAAGGACACGTGGCGGCTCTTTACATCGACAGGCAGGGCACCCGGGAGGATGACACGTGGTGGCTACGTGGAGGACATGCCGAACGGCTGGAATCCTGTCCCCGGCATAGCGGCTATAAATACCCACAGTAGCTACAGTGTAAGGGACTTTTGGACGATCGATAGGTTGTTGTTAGAGAATCCCGACCGCAGTCAGTCGGTACTCAGAGCAGCCAAGTAGATTGTACTTAGGGCCTTTACCGGGATCAATAAAGATTTTACTTGCTTTAATTGGTCTCGTGTTATTTTATATTGCTTACGTAGAATTAGCAGTATCATATATATATATATATATATATATATATATATATATATATATATATATATATATATATATATATATATATATATATATATATATATATATATATATATATATATATATATATATATATATATATATATGTATGTATGTATAAATATATTTATATATTCTAAATCCAAATATAAAATGATATAAATAATCAATTAGCAAAAAAAAAAACGTATAATATACTGAAAAAAAAATTAAAACCATATTACACATAGCTACCGAATACAAATGTAAATTTAAATTCAGTTCAATAAAAAATAAATAAAGATTATGAAATCTGGATATTGGAAGTGTATTAAAAACCCCTTGATATAATACAAACAAGGGAATGAAAGCTGCTGATATTATAAGACCAACAGTTTTTAACTAATTCAAATATAAAAGAACACCAACATTTAATAACCTTTTGGTGTTCCAAGGCTGTGTCATCATGAAAACTCTTCGATGTAAGTAATTCAAAACTCAGATTTGTGCCTATAAAAGGCTACCTTCATACTGATTATTTCGTCCTGATTAAACCTTCTCTGCAAAACACCATTCTGCATCTCAAACACTGTATTGAGATGCCTTCCCTGTTCATTGATGTCAAGGATATCCATCCTCAACACAAGTTAAGAGGCATTAGAGTACGCTGTGTAAGGATATATGATGCGCCTGAAAAGAGGGGAGGTGTTAACATAAAGAGTATGGAATGTCTTTTCCATGATGATCAGGTAATGTTCTAATGTTTTTTCCTAAATACTGCATTCTAAAACAGAACCCATCTTACTCTAGAAACTACTGTATTGTTTTTTTTTTTGTAGGGTCATTATATGCATGCCAATATTCAGGCTAAAGATGTTGTCAAATACAAAGAAGTTCTAGAAGAAGGGCAGCTTTATGAGATAAAGAACTTCTATGCTGTTACAAATTATTACCTCTACAAGGTCACACAGCACAAATATATGTTGAAGTTCAATTATAAAACTGAGGTCAAACACATCAATTCTATAGGATTCCCCATTTTTATGTTTCGGTTAATAAGTTTTGAGTCATTGAAAGATCCCAACGCAGTCAATGACAAGGAGCTCATTAGTAATACACTACAACTCTTACTATTACAAGTGTTTTTCCATAAAACAACTGCTTATAATCTTTTTATATTTTGCAGATGTTATAGGTCGTGTGGTGGAGATATATAGTCCTGTTGACAAGATTGTGGGTGGGAAAGCCACCAAACTTATTGACTTCCAAATCTGTGATAATGCGTAAGTTTTTTTTTACAATTTTTTGTAAACTGTTTCTTTGTATATTAGTTATGTTTTTCCTAAATCCTACCATCATATAGTCCTTTATTTGCTACAACTTATTTAGTAAACTTTATACCTACCTTAAAAGTTCAAGAGACCCCTATTAAAAGTCTGAGCACTATGACTCTAAACTCTCAGTCCACAGGGATAGAATGTTTCCAAAAGGGTTGGTAGGGAATATCCCGACCGACATAGCTTCACCCCGACCGAGGAGCCTTTGTCTCTTTCTCTTTGTCTTTGCAGGTAACAGGTCGGGCTCCTCGAGAAGAACCCGGTCGTAGATCGGCACGGAGTTGCCCGGGCGACGGTGTCGACCGCCGAGCGGTAGTCCTTTGGCGAAAGAGCTGACGAAGGACACATGGCGGCTCTCTACATCGACAGGCAGGGCACCCGGGAGGATGACACGTGGTGGCTACGTGGAGGACATGCCGAACGGCTGGAATCTTGTCCCCGGCATAGCGGCTATAAATACCCACAGTAGCTACAGTGTAAGGGACCTTTTGGACGATCGATAGGTTGTTGTTAGAGAATCCCGACCGCAGTCAGTCGGTACTCAGAGCAACCAAGTAGATTGTACTTAGGGCCTTTACCGTGATCAATAAAGATATTTACTTGCTTTAATTGGTCTCGTGTCGTTATATATTGCTCACGTATAATTAGCAGTATCATTTTGGCGCCGTCTGTGGGGATCCGTGCAAGAAACCAACGTCTTGACGAGCACCCGACCATTACATCGACATGTATCCGTGGGCACACAACAACTTTGCCGACGACCAGGCGGATGCGGCGAGCTCCTCCGACCACTATGCTACCCAACAGCAGGGTCAGACGATGGACCTCAACCTCAACCTCTCACCACCGCATCCGTCAAATGCATACCCGGCCGCCCAACAGCCGGTGAATTACATCCAACCGGGATACCCACCACCCGGTCTGCCGTACCAGCAGCAGCCGATGATGTATCCCGCCCAGTATCCGTACACGGTCCCACCTCCACCGTACGGGTATTGGCCGGGCCAACCGATGTGCTACACTTCCCCGGTTGGTTATCCACCGTATACGCCAGCTTATACAGCTCCAGCCGCCGCCCCTCCAGTACAACCGACCGCCCAAGTGGAGCCGCAGCGTCAGTCCGCATCCCGGGCTAGACGCTCGGCTCATTCGCGGTTGGGGTCGGGGGGTGCTGATGCGATGGAGGCACCAGCTTAGGCCGCTCAAGCGGAGGACCCTGAAGAAGTTGCCCGAGCGGTAGCTTTTGACCGTCTTCGACCGGAGATGCGCCAGCGTTTGGGACCCCAAGACCCGAACCGCGGGCAAGAGGACGTACAAATGCAGGAAGCTAGCCACGAGGCTTCATCCGGGTATAGCGGGTCGAGATCTCATCGACGGCGACGCGCTCGGGATACAGCCCAAGCCACTCAAGCCGCCGAGCTCAACGAAGCCCGAGGATTACTCTATAACCTCCAGGCGGAAGTTGCGCAGCTCAGGAATGCGTACCCTGGAACACCCCCGGTCAACCAATCAACCCTGCACCAGACGCCTTTCACAGCAGCGGTAATGGCCCAGCCTTACCCGCTCGACTTAAAGGTCTCTGGGGAGAAGAGTTATGACGGGCGAGCAGATCCTGAGGCCCACGTGAATGATTTTTTCAGCAACATGATGCTGAAGGGCGTTTCGGACGCCGTGATGTGCAGAGCCTTTTACTCGACCCTCACTGGTCGGGCAGCAGAGTGGTTCCGTACCCTGCCACCGGGGTCGATCGATAAATTTGAGACCCTGGCGATCAAATTTGTGAGGAAGTTCATCACTTCCAAAGTGGTGAGGAAGTCCTACATGTATCTCGAGAAGGCCAAGCAGCTGGAAGGGGAAAGCTTGACCGATTTCCTCATCAAATGGAAAGCGGCGGTCGGGGAGGTCGAGCCTATGGACGATGCGACCGCCACCCACATGCTTCACATATCTCTCCGGGCGGGACATTTGTACCAGGACTTCATCCTACACCCCCCGACCACTTACGAGGAGGCCCTTCGGAGGGTCACAGACTATGCCAACGCCGGCGAGGCGAATGCCGTCAAGCGCTTGCAGGAGGTCGGCTCTTCGTCCCGTAAATCGTCCGGCCGGGCAGAACATAGGTCGGGAGATGACAACCCCCGATCCCGCACCAGGCCTGGAGAATTTACGGCCTTGAACCGATCCGCAGCGGAGGCCATGCAATACGCCCAGTCCTGCAATCTCATCAAACTCCCCCATCCCGATCGAGACGGCCCTGACAAGAGTAAGCACTGTGCTTACCATCGATGTGCTGGGCACGACACGGAGGAGTGTACCCACTTGCGCCAATTGTTGGAAGATCTGCTTAACAGGGGAAAATTGGACAAGTGTGTGGGGAAGAGAGAGGAAAACAAAAGGAACACCGATCGGAGGGATCATAGACGTTCCCATCACCGCTCTGATCGATCTGGGCAAGACAGAAGGGATGATCGTCATGATGACCGACGGGACCCCGACCCTCCGTCCGGCAGCCGCCCGTCCGGAAAGCCTACCATCCACGTCATTTTCGGTGGGCTGGAAGATGCTTCCCGACCGCGGACTAATTGCCCGGTCGCAATAGTGGATTCCCGGGGAACCGGGAAGAGGCAGAAGATGGAACCCATAACCTTCACCCTTGATGACCAACCTACCAGCAGCGATCACGGCATGGAGGCGCTCGTGGTCACGATTGACGTTAAGGGGACAGACGTCCAGAGGGTTATGGTTGACACGGGCAGCAGTGTGAACGTCCTATACTTGGACGTGTTTGAGAAGCTTAGCCTCGACAGGAAGGAGCTGACTCCGGTCGGTGTACCACTGTCAGGATTTACCGGGGCTCTTATCTACCCCGAGGGAAAAATAACGCTCCCGGTCGAGATCGGCACGCCTCCAAAGTCGATCCAAACGGAGCTGGAATTTGTTGTGGTCAACCTCCATTGTGTCCACAACATTATCTTGGGCCGACCCGCCATTATGAAGATCGGTGGGATAATTTCTATGCCCCACCTGTGCATGAAATTCCCCACCCCAACGGGGTCGGCGTGGTCCGTGGCGATGTCCAGTCCGCCCGGAAGTGTTACACCCGAGCGGTCAATAGACGTGACTCCGGTCCATCTTCCCGGGTGAACACCATAGCCAAAGAGGAGGCTAAGGAACGGAAGGAGCAGCCTGAACCTTCCGAAGAAATTGAAGAAGTTCCCCTGTCCGAGGACCGCCCGGACAGGAAGATAAAGATTGGACGAGCCCTCACCCCCGAGATTCGAGCGGAAGTTCTGGCCGTGCTCCGGGAGTATGCTGATATCTTTGCATGGGGGCCTGAAAACATGCCCGGGATCGATCGGTCGGTCATCTGTCACAAATTGGCCGTCGATCCTGCAGCTAAGCCGGTCGTGCAAAAAACACGACACCTTTCCTCCGATCGCCGCGAGTTTGTAAGAGAAGAAGTCAAAAAGATGGCGGCGATCGAACACATCCGTCCGGTAGTCTATCCCGAGTGGGTGGCAAATATCGTTCTTGTTCCTAAGCCCCCAGCCTGGAGGATGTGTATCGACTTCACGGACCTCAACAAAGCCTGTCCGCTCGACCCGTATCCTCTACCGAGCATTCATCAGATGGTCGACGAGACGGCCGGGGCCGAGTTAATGAGCTTCATGGATGCCTTTAAGGGGTACCATCAGATTATGATGCACCATGAAGACGAAAGTAAGACAGCCTTCGTGACCCCGGATGGGCTGTATTGTTACCGAGTGATGCCGTTCGGCCTCCGAAATGCAGGAGCGACCTACCAAAGGATGGTCAACATGCTCTTTGCTGATCTACTGGGCCGAACGATGGAAGCTTACATCGATGATATGCTGGTCAAGAGTCGGGACCGATCCGACCACACTCGGGACCTTCGGGAGTGCTTCCAGATCATGAGGAAGTACCAGTTGCGGCTGAACCCGACCAAGTGCACATTCGCGGTTCAAACCGGCAAGTTCCTCGGCTATATGATGACCAAGAGAGGAATCAAGCCTAACCCGGCCAAAGTAAAAGCGATTCTGGACATGCAGCCACCTTCCACCGTTCGGGAAGTCCAGCAATTGACCGGTCGGTTGGCAGCCCTCAGCCGGTTCTTCTCTAAGCTAGCCGAGCGTGCTTTACCTTTCTTCAAGGTATTGCGAAAGGTCAATGGGTTCGTCTGGGACGAAGAATGCCGAGCGGCTTTTGATGAGCTGAAGGAATATCTCATGTCACCGATCGTGCTCTCAAAGCCTGAGCTCGGAGAAGAGCCAGACGTGTACCTCGCCGTGTCCGATCGCGCAGTAAGCGCAGTGTTGTGCCGTACCGATCCGGAAGGGGTCCAGCGACCGGTGTACTATGTAAGCCACGCGCTACATGGTCCGGAGCTCCGGTACTCCCGGCTAGAGAAGGTCGTCTATGCCTTATACATTGCCGCGAAGAAGTTGGCTCCCTACTTCCAAGGTCGAGCAATTCGCGTGTTGACCGATCAGCCGATCGGGCCAGTCCTCCGAACTGCTTCATCGTCCGGCCGCCTAGTCAAATGGGCGTTAATGTTGACCCAGTACGCGATCGAATACCGACCGAGACCGGCTATTAAAGGTCAAGCTCTTGCGGATTTCTTGGTTGAGTGCACCGCCCGGGATACCCGGCCTCCTGAGGTTGCGGATCCCGAGGCTGAGTGGTGGTCGCTGGCTACAGATGGGTCAAGTAGCAAGAAAGGAGCGGGAGGAGGAGTGGTGGTCACGAGCCCGGAAGGATTCAAGGTCTATTTTGCTCTTATGTACCAGTTCCACCCGACCAACAACGAAGCCGAGTACGAAGCGTTCGTTAACGGCTTGCAGTGCGCTCGGGACTTGGGGGCTGAATACATCCGAGCTCAAACAGATTCCGCGCTCGTGGTCGGGCAAGTTCTCGGGGATTATGAAATCCATGGAGAGCGTTTGCAGCTCTACCGAGATCTTGCCATGGAGAAGCTTGCTCAATTCCGGGGATATACCGTCCGGCATATACCCCGATTGGATAACGCCGATGCAGATATCTTGTCCAAATTAGCTCAAGACGCCCCGGAACACATGTCGAAGATAGCTCGGATCTTGGTGATCCCGAGGCATAGTATTCACCGGCTACCGGTCAATCCCATCCAACCGGCCGATGACAAAAGGACTACCTCGAGCACGGTCGCCTCCCAGACGACCCACAGCGTGCTCGGAAGGCCAAGCTTCGAGCCCCAAGGTTCCAAGTCTTGGACGGTCGTCTATATCGACGATCGTATGGAGGCCCCCTCATGCGTTGCTTGACCGCATTTGAGGCCGATTTAGTTATGAAGGAACTGCACTCGGGAATTTGCTCTTCGCATCAAGGAGGCCGGTCCCTGGCCCGTCGTATCATGCTGATCGGGTACTATTGGCCGTCCCTCCAGCTAGACTGTGAAAAGTTAGCTCAGGAATGTGAGACGTGCCAACTGTACGCCCGGATGCCTGGACGACCGGCAACCTTCTATCAACCAGTCACGACCGCAATTCCCTTCGCTAGGTGGGGGTAGACATCTTGGGCCCCTTCCCTCAGCTCTCTGGTCGAAGAAAGTTCGTGATCGTCGCCATTGATTACTTCTCCAAGTGGATAGAAGCCGAGCCCTTAGCCACGATTACCTCTCAGCAATGTGCTCGCTTCCTTTGGCGCAATGTGGTTTCCCGCTTTGGTGTGCCCGTGCATCTCATCAGCGACAACGGCCGCCAATTCGTAAGCCAATATTTCCAGAACTTCTTGGCCACGATTGGGACGACTCACGTCCGGTCGTCGGTGGCTTACCCTCAGGGAAACGGTCAAGTGGAGAACGCGAACCGGACGATTTTGGAAGGGCTGAAAAAGAAGTTACACTCGGCTGGTCGTAGTTGGGCCGATGAGTTGCCATATGTCTTATGGACTTATCGGACGACCCCGAGGGAAGCTACTTTGGAGACCCCTTTCGCCCTGGTTTATGGAGCAGAAGCCCGACTCCCGATCGAGGCTTGGATCCCGACCGATCGAGAGAGAACCTACAATGCCGAGGAAAATGAACATGCCATGGCGGTGGATCTCGATGGGGTCGAAGAAAAAAGAGAGCTAGCCGCTCGGCGTATAGCCGAGTATCAGAAGCGCGTCAAGAGTTCTAAAGATGTTCGGGTTAACCCTCGTTATTTTCAGGTCGGAGACTACGTCCTATGACGAAGGGAGGCCAGTCAACCTCTAGAGGGTGGAAAGCTAGCTCAGAACTGGGAGGGGCCGTATATCATCAGTGCGATCATACGGCCGGGAACATACCGACTGGAGACGACAACTGGTCGGGTAATCGAGGGGACTTGGAATTCCGAGCACCTCGTTATGTTTAGGCATTAGGCCTCTTTTTTGTAATCTTTGGACGAAGAGGGGGCTTGACCTGCGTGTAGGTCCCGGTCGACGCTTGTAATTGAATTTCTAAATTTGTAAACATTTACTAAACCGCCTGCGAGCGGGAAGGATTAATGTATATACGATCGGTGATTGCTCGATCGTTTGCATACGGCGGCCCGATCGGTTATTTTCTATACCTTCAGTGCATGCAGATCAATTTATCTTCAAGCTACACCGACCGGGCGAATCTATCGATCGGTCAGATGCGCTCCACATCGGCGGACATTCGAGTCACGCCATTGATCGGGGAAGCCAGGAGCTCATAGCATAATTCCCCGATTCGTCCAACTTCTGTCCACTATCGCACCCACTCGTGCCTCGAAGGCACGATAGTGTGGGGGCTGGGATATATGAAGTGTTGATAGGCCCATATCGCTCAGTATATCCTGACCGTGGGGCTGGTTTTTCAAAAATTCGTCAAGACCTGGAGACCGGGTAAACTTGGTCGGATAGGTCAATATTAGGACGAATCTATTTTTAAGAATTTTGACAAGGCTTGGAGATCGGGTTTGGCCTGAAGACCGGGTAAACCCGATCAGGTTGGCCAGTTTGATGTCGAAATCTCGGACGCACGACCGGGCTATAAAGCCCCAAGGTCGGACGTCGAGCGGGTCGAGTAATGCAAGACCGGGCCAAAAGGCTATGAGGTCAAGCATTAAGGTTCGGCTTGCGCGTGAGTAGAGTAAAAAGCAGGAAGAAAGACGAACAGTAGGAGTTTAACAAAAATAAGTGTCATTGATGTAATGGAGTGCCCGGTACAAATCGGGACCGAGCTCCCGATCAATGGCCCTTTACAAAAAAGAAGAAGAAGAAAAGAAGCCTATTCTACTTCTTCGTTTCCCGAGCTCCGGCAGCCGTTTCCTTTCCGCTCGGGGTAGCCGCTGAGGTTCCACCGGGCTCAGCCGTTCTTTCTTTCGGAGCAAAGGGAGAGGGGCCAGGGTCAGCTAGGTCGGGAGGAAGGGCGGATAGTACGAGCTGGAGGTCGTCGCCTTCGAGGGCTTCCCCCAACCGTTTTTGGGCTTTTTCTAGCATCTTCCTTTGGCCGGCCTTGAAGGCCCACCGACCGAAGGAGAGAATCAGGTCCTCCCCGACCTTGGTCCTCCGAGCAGCTGTGAGGAAGGCCGAGCCGATCTGGTCGTCCTTGAAGGCCGAATGGGCCAGCTCCTCCGGGCTCTCCAGGCGGGTCTTCAGCTCCTTGTTTTCGCCGATAGCCCGCTGGGCGACCTTCTCCGCAAGGGCCCGGTCCTCCTCGCTCTTCTTCAAGGCCTTCTGGACCTTCTCGAGCTCGGCTTGGAGCTCTTTAACCTCCAGAAGGCGACGGGCGGCCGTCTTCTTGTGGTGGTCGGCCTCCTCGGCCAGCATAGCCCGGCCCTGAAGGAGTTGGGCCGCTCGGGAGATCTGCAAAGGCGAAAACAGACGGGTTAGCCCGGTTGAAGGCACCTGCACAAAAGATGAAAGATGGATAGTTAAAGAAGGCTTACCTCGGCCAGGTCATAGCCGATCCTCTCGGCTACCTGGGTCGGGGTCATCTTCCCCAGATCTTCCTTGGCCCGCCCCGCATTGCCAATTCGGGCCAAGATGGACGAGGCGTCCCTTTCCCGCCCGACCGAAGGGCTCGGGCTTCGTTGCTCACGGCGGCGTTTCATGCCGCCCACCTCCTTCACGCCCTGCTCGGGCACCTTCTCTTTTCCCCGGGCGACTTCCACCCGGGTGACCAGGACATCGGAGGGCTCGACGATGAAGCCCTCGCCCGTCGTCACGGTCGAGGTACTCAGTGGTCGGGCCAAGGGGATCTCCTTCTCCCCGGCCGGCTTCGCCTTGCTCTTCTTCTTGCCGCCAAGGGAGATCTTGGCGGGCGGGGGAACGGGGGCCTCTTCATCACCGAAGTCTGCCATAGCTGCAAAACAAAGAGACCGTTAGTGTGATCGAGGCATAAAGATGAGTCGGGGGGGTTTAGCTCGAGTTAAACCTTTCTTCGTTCGCCTCGCGGGTTTGGTGACCGTCACGCCCATCGGCACGGGCAGATACTTCTCCTGTAGCTCGTATGTAGGGGGCGGGAGTTTAGCCGCCTCGAGACTTTCAGCCGCCCGGAAGATTGTGTACTCGTGCAGCTCGCTCGAAATCCGGCTGACCGTTTCCCTCAGCGCTTGCGTCGCGACCGGCACCACTTGTTTCCGAAAGTGGGTGCTCTAAGCACGGTCAACCAGGAGGATCCAGGGATCGTATTTGAGGGAGAAGATCCTATTCTTCCACCCCCTGTTGTTCCCGGGCAGGCCTTTGATTGCGCACATATCGGCCCGGGATTGTAACATTAGGAACCCGCCTCCATAGTTGCCCGGGAGGATTTTGACCTGGTAAATGAAGTTGAACAACTCCATCGTACAGGCGGCTTCGTGCCGAGCGCATATCTGCGGAAAGCAGGCGATAATCCGGTGCGCATTGGGGCAAACCTGGGCCGGGACGACCCGGTAGTAGGCCAAGAAGGCGTTCAGGAGGGGAGTGAAGGGAATGGCGATCGGGGCCATCAGGGAGTCATAATGCATCCCGATCCATTTGCCCCGATGCCGATCGATGACATTCCCTAACTGCCGGCTCGTGTCAAACTCCACCCGACCCGCGAGACTTTCGGCAATCCTAGCCGCCTCGCCCTTGGTTAGCCGACTCATCTGTTGTTCGACACTCTCGCTGTTCAAGAATTCGAACTCCGCTGCGGCTGGGGCTGCCGGCCCGGCCGTGTCTTCTTCGTCCGGCTTGGGAGCAGGACTCGGGTGGTCCCCAACCACCCGGGTGGGCGTTTCCCTAACGCCTTCGGTCGGAGATCCTTGTCTCCCCGACGTGGTTCCTTCTTCTTCTTCATCGGAGCTCCCCGATCCGCTTGAGCTAGAGCTCGACGACCCGGATGAGCTGGGTGACGTGTCTTGTGCGGTGGCCTGCTCGGGGGCTAGCCCCGGTCGGCTGGTAGCTTCGAGGGAGTAGGACATGATGTCCACCTCCTCGTCGCTGAGGTGCTCGACCTCCTCGTCATAATCCGCGATTGATGCGTTTTGACTGTCAGAGTCCGTCATTTCGATCTACCTAAAGGTCGGTCGGGGTTAGTGAAGGACTTAAAGTGTCCGGGACAGTTAGTTGACCTAGCAGTTCTACCTAACATGGAAGTGTAAAGAAAGGAGAAGGGCTAGGAGCTTACCGAGTGAAGAAACTTGGAAGAGGATTTGAAGTTTTGCTTTGCTTGGTCGGATTGCTGATCTGCTGCTCGGGACTCTCTGAGGGTACCGATTGCTTCAGAAGATTGAGGAAAGTTCAAATGAGGGCCTCAAGGGCCTATTTATAGGAGGGCATTTAGGCGGGAAAGTCGTCCACTTGCGCAACACGACCAGCGCTGATTCCGAGGCAACGGTTGCAGTCGCCGAGGCCGGCAGTAGCCGACACGTGGCGAAGAAGGGAATGACAGCTGGCCGGTCGGTTTAGCGGCCGACGGTTGGGTTTCTTCATCCCGGCCCATTTTTTCCCGGACGATCAAAAAGGCCCGGGCTGGGGGGCTCTTGGTAGGGAATATCCCGACCGACATAGCTTCACCCCGACCGAGGAGCCTTTGTCTCTTTCTCTTTGTCTTTGCAGGTAACAGGTCGGGCTCCTCGAGAAGAACCCGGTCGTAGATCGGCACGGAGTTGCCCGGGCGACGGTGTCGACCGCCGAGCGGTAGCCCTTTGGCGAAAGAGCTGACGAAGGACACGTGGCGGCTCTCTACATCGACAGGCAGGGCACCCGGGAGGATGACACGTGGTGGCTACGTGGAGGACATGCCGAACGGCTGGAATCTTGTCCCCGGCATAGCGGCTATAAATACCCACAGTAGCTACAGTGTAAGGGACCTTTTGGACGATCGATAGGTTGTTGTTAGAGAATCCCGACCGCAGTCAGTCGGTACTCAGAGCAACCAAGTAGATTGTACTTAGGGCCTTTACCGTGATCAATAAAGATATTTACTTGCTTTAATTGGTCTCGTGTCGTTATATATTGCTCACGTATAATTAGCAGTATCAAGGGTGAAAAGATTGTGTCTACAATCTTTGATTTATATAAGCTACAGATGGTCCTTTATTCCTTATACATGTTTATTAGAAATCTTTTGTGTAGTATTTAGCATCTTTTGGATAACTATTTTTTCAGGATGGGGATTATTATGTGCCTGCTGAGATTATTGCTATAGAGGCTTCTAGAGATGATTGGTACTACATGGCCTGCATGACACCTGGCTGTAACAAGAAGCTTAGGAAAATAAAGGGGGTTCTGAGCTGTGAAAAGTGTGAAAAACCATTTGAGGAAGGTACAACTAGATTTAAAGTTTTGGTGAGAGCCTTAGATAAAACCACAGATGCCCCTTTCCTACTATGGGATAGGGAGATTTCAGAGATAGTTGTCATTCCTGCAACTCTGTTATATGACAAGTACAAAGAGGTACATCTCTTTGTTCTACCAAATTTCAGCACTAATCTAACAGTTTAAATTTCATTTTTACTAATCCCATTTCTTATCAGGCTGATGTTGAGATCCCCACTGAGTTGGGAGTACTGATTGGTTTAAAAATGGTTTTTAAACTTGGGATAAAAAGGTCTCAAATGAAAGGGAGTAATCCAACTTTCAATGTAATGAGGGTCCTAAGGGATGAGGAGTTGTTATCTGCTTACTGTGTCAGATTGTATGAAGATCAGGACAAAGATCTAATGTCGCAGCAGATTGAAGAGGAAGAGAACACTTCTGAGCATTCTGAGGTATATTATATTTTTTATCTACTTTTAGTTCAAATACATATTGCATTTGTTAATTTTTTTTGTACTATTGTTTGGCAGGAAGCATCTAAGGAGGAAGAAGTAAATAGTCCTACAACTACACAGACAAAGCCATGCCAAGTGAATGCTAAGCCTGACTCACCTACCACCAAAAGGTCACTGCTGGACCAGTTTTCATCATCAAAAGGGACCAAGAGGCCAAAGGGGGCACTCATTAAGAAGGAAAAACTGAATTGAATTGGTTGTGATGTAATTTTGAATAACATTTGAAGCTGTCTAAATTCCCTAAACTGTTTCTTTTTTTTTTTTTTTTTTTAATTCTTACAATGGCTCAAACTATGATTGTTTTTTGTTTTTCTCACAATGTTAAGACTATTTCTTATGAGTTGCTATTATTATCTATTTTTTAATCTCTGTATAATTAATTATACAACACAGAAATCACACACTGTTTTTAAATCTACATCTTAACTCTTTGTTTTGTTATTTACCTAAGTTCATATATACTGATCCTATTGTATATTATGTGTTGCTATTAGTAGATCTTTTTGTTTTTCCTATTTAACAGTTTTAACAGGTTGTTGACTACAATGGTGGCTATGGCAAGATTGCTGATTTACAATGAGATCAACATCTGGACTTGTTTGAAGACAAACAACTTAGATGTTAGTAATTAGAATGATAAAGACTATGTATAGATTATAGTACTTAGAATGTTTCTTGCTATGTGATACATGTCTATTTTTGTGAGAATTAAATACTATAGCATATAATCTAAGTTGGGTTTTAATCACATTGTGTTCTCTATAGTATGTTTTTCCTGTATTAGGCCTATATAATAAACAAAAAGTAAACATATATAACTTAAACAAAAAGTAAACATATATAACTTATCACCAATCACAATCCCAAAAATTGACTGCACATAGGACAAAAGCATTAGAACATGACTTTTGTGCTTGCAAATAGATAAGGTAACACTATAATTGACACAATTTTCAGTCTAACTAACATATAACATATAACTTGCAAACATTAACAATCCCCAAAATTGACTCAATTTATGACAAAATCATTATAAATGGACTATGTATTTGCAAAACAGATCAGGTAAAACTTCAAACTTGGCATCAAATTTCAGTTTACCGATTAAAATTATAAGACTTTAAAGTAAAAAAATGGGGTTGGATTGTAACTAAAAACATCAAAGTAGTTATTCTTCTTTTATGTCCATTTGGTTTTAAAAACAATCCCCAAAATTGACTGAATTTATGACAAAATCATTGTAAATGGACTGTGTATTTGCAAAACAGATCAGGTAAAACTATTCAAACTTGGCATCAAATTTCAGTTTACCGATTAAAGTTATAAGACTTTAAAGTAAAAAAATGGGGTTGGATTGTAACTAAAAGCATCAAAGTAGTTATTCTTCTTTTATGTCCATTTGGTTTTAAAAAATATTGTTACATGGAAGTGAGTTGATATATATTTAGTTGAGTTTTGAGAATAATAGCCAGGTGGTAATGTTACGGCTTAATTTAAAATGAATTATTACAGTTTATAAAACTTGGGATTGTAGTGTGGTAATTTTAAGGCTGTATTATAATAAATGAACACTTATACAATCTTGAAAAAATGTGGGAACTAAACACCTTTAAAGATGACTACACTTAGATAATATAGTACAAAGAGCTTTCAGAAATCTTATTTACAATGACTGAACTCTACTATTACACCAGTAATGATTTCCAAGTAACAATAGATCTAAGAATGTAAAATTAACAATTTCTAGATTTTCAGCTGAACAATTCTGAAGACATCATTGGTGCAGTTTCTCTATACAAAAATGATGGTAAAAACATGAGAAATAATCAATAAAGGCTTTACATCATTACTCATGGGTGACTAGTATCATAAAACTGGCCAAAAAAAAAAAAGAACAAATCAGTTAAATCTTTAGACAGCAGTTCGATTTCAAAAACAAAAAATAAACACTACATTACTGGTGTTCACTTTTAAGTATGCAATATGTAATATAATTTGCAGCCAACTTTTTTTTTACATAATTTTGCTAAATGTCTGACATAATAAATGACTTTTTGACATTTCCTATTGATTGCAATAGCATTTGAAATAATGGCATCAGAAATAAATCTTCATCATTTGCCAAAGGCTTAAAAATACTGTTAGTGACCACTATACAAATATTTAAAAACAAAAACTAACTTGGAACATGTGTATTCAATTACACAAAAAGTACATTTTGTTGTTGTTTTCCCAACAAAAAAAAAAAGAAATGAACAGTCATAATCATTATTTTCAATCATTATGATTTCTGGATAACACATTAATTATAAACATCCAATAAATACTTCAAGTGATAGCAGTGAAACATACCACTGATGCAATCACAACACACAATTGGAAATGAGGAAAATATTTGCTTCTACAATCATAGGGAGCAAAAGGAAACATAGAATCGACAACAAAGGTAACATAGATGCATACAACACTTTAAGTTTAAGTTTACCTCAAGTCTTCAACTTTACTGCCCAAATTTATACCTGTTTACCTCCCCTGATGAATGCTTTACTTCCATTTTTTGATCTATACATCAGTGTTGAGAACTGAAACCCTGAAATTCAAAGCATAGTAACTTAATGTAAAATTGTCATTTTTACATGATAACTGCTAAACAATTTATAAATATTTCACAATTTATACAAAAAATGTTTTGGAAGTTTACCTTAACTATTTTGTAAATAGCTGGCCAAATTCTAGGTAGACTGGTGAACAATGAGTACCTGTAATTTGAAAATTAAATTATATGTATGGACAGTTAGAAGCAAATTACCAAAAAATCTTGAAGAACTGACATACTAATGTAAAAAGGCAGTTAGGGTTCTTGACTTATTATTATACAATAACAGAATCGCAATAACATAGACACAAATGTCTAAAATTCTGCCCCAATTCATTGAACTAAAATATAGTAAGCTAATTCAAACACAAACCATAAATTATAAAAACATTCATAACCAAAATTCTTAACAACTCAACATAAACGGCATAATCGTACAAAAATTATACAAAATTGGAGAGTTATTTAGCTTTTAGAGTTTTGGGCGAGGACCTCCAAATCAAACGAATTCCGAACAGCTGAGATGACGAAACATTGTAGGTTTTCTCTACAAGAACACCATAGCTCTAAAATGGGGTGAAGATTCGTAGATTCGTTGCTTAAACACATAAACCGAACAATACAGTTTAAAATCGAGACCGTGTGATGAACAAGCTTCGCACAAGTGTCTAGAACATACTGTGTTAGAACAATCGAAGCTATGAAAATGCTTCGTGCCAAGATTGCGGACAGAGTGCTAGAGAGATGGAGCTGGGTGAGAGAGAGGGGGAGGAATGCGAAGCGTCGGGTAGGGCTAAACTGATTAGGTTTGGGGGGGGGGGGGGGGGGGGGGTTTATATGGGGGCTAACGGATCGGGTTAGTGGACCGGTTTAGTGTATTGGGCTGGGCTTCAAGTTAATGGGTCAGACTATATCTCCATGCTAGAAATAAATGTTATTTTAACTTATATATATCACTTACCTATTTATTTAGTACTATTGTCTACTCATTGTTATATGCTATGTGGACTGATCAATTTTTTTTTTTTTTGGAAATTTTATTTCTCTAATAATTCAAGATGATTAAAGTTATACTATTCGTTCACTAATGGTATAGTCTATAAAATAATTGAACATTATGTTATTATAAATGTACTTTAAATCATTTTTATTTATATACTTATCAAGTATATACACACTCCTGCGTACAATGTGTAGATTAGTTGTTATGGTGCGCACAATAATGTGGACCACGATCACTTAATTAATGGTCCTACTGATAATATTTTGTCTATGACATTAGGGGTTGTATAATTGTTCGCTAATTACTTATCTTGACTTACATATAATTCAGAGAATTTGGAGAATTCACCATCAACAAGTACTGATGGTCGTAGGACAAACTTACCTACTTCAAGTATCCAGTCAAGATATGCCAATGGAGTGTGTTTTACTCAAGAAATTACACCATTGAGTAACATAACTTACGGTAAAAATAGCTATACTATTGCGATCTTATTTTTGTTCTTGGCAAATATCCTTATATAATTATTTTGGGTCCATTTATTTATTTTTTCTTTGTCCATTCATTGTTTTTTTTTTTTAATGTATATTATTATTTATGTGTAATAAAGGTACTTGCAATATGCACTTTAGTGGACCGAACATAAAAAAAAAAAAAAAAATTGGGCTCAAACAATTCAAATGTTTTTATTTTGGGGGACTTACAAGGATCAATATCCTCCGTACCAACATCTATATTAACTGGTAATTCTCTATGCAATAAATAAGTATACCTCTCCATTTATTGATGTCTCACTGTAGTTAATTTGCTTCAAACATTTATTGTAGGTGGTAGCGCACAAGAGAAAGAAGCAATCCGACAACCGTTAGGAAACATATCAAATTAGTGTAGTAAACATGAGCAACTAATCAACGGTATTAATCCTAGTAAGGCTCAACAACCAGATTACGTAAATAGAGACTTGCTATCTGCATTTGAAGAAGAAGCAAGGCTAGAACCTGTTCTTACAACACAAAATGCTGCAACAGGTAATTACTTTATTTGTTGGTATTGTTTTAGCTGTCGAATTAACGGTTTTCAAAACTTAGTTATTAGACTTTAGCTAAAGTAATTCAGTATTTCGAGATTCAGTGCCCTATTTTTTAAAGGCAATTACCAAGTATAATCAGTACATATTTGTTATAATTTTATTGTGGTAGGAACTACGTTGTTAAACTACTTTATGAACTACCACAAAATAAATTTAGAGGAATGAAGTTAATAATTTTTCCTAACGGTGACCATTATGCTTTTGTTCAAGTCGTTTATGATAGGTATAAATCAATGATATTTAAAAATTTTTACTATCAGTTTGCCTCACGCCGATAAACGAAACTACTGTAACTACAAATTTGGTGGGGAATGTTGTGGACGAACTACTTCATAAAGACATTGCTACAACATCTACGGTTTGTCATGGTACGTAGTAAAATTAAATATTTTTGTTTGCAGTGCATACTTTTCATCGCCTAATAACTAAATCATGTAATGTAGTCGAGTACTCTGATCTGGGTGATGCCACAAGTAGTTGCGAGTATTGTGGTGCCTTATTTTGGTTTGAGGAGAGACAAAATAAAACAGTTACCAAGGGATCACCTAAGTTCTCCATGTGCTGCAACAATGGTAAGATTACGTTACCTGCACTGCCACCGCCACCAAAAGGTATCAGCGTTCTTTTTTTCGGCAACTGTGAATTCTCTAGAAAGTTCCTACAGCAAATCAGGACGTACAACAACATGTTTTGCTTCACATCAATGGGTGGAAGAATTGACAGGAGTGTCAATAGGGGCGGCGGACCTCCTGTATTAAGATTAAATGGACAAAATTATCATTTAATGGGGAGTCTACTTCCAGAAGAAGGCAAGGCACCCTACTTTGCCCAGCTCTACATATACGACACCAGCAATGAACAAATTAATCGGATCAATGCTGTCAGGTAAACCAACTACCGTGTTACATATAACTGTGTTTTCTTTTGTTGGTTAATCTCATGGTATTATTTTTTTATTGTATTCTTTTGACGTAGGGATGGTTCTGAGCAAGATGACATCCACGTAGAAATAGTGAATATCATACAGGGTGAGTTGGATACAAATAATGTTTTGGTCAAGTCATTTGGAATGGCTAAGGAGGAAATGGATAGAAATCCATGCGCTGAAGTCAAGATAAAATTGCTAGGCAAGCGCAAGAAAGATGCAAGGACCTATAATTTACCCGAAGTGTCTGAAGTTGCTGCTTCGATCGTTGGAGATCTTGACACCAATATTGGTGAGCGTGATATTGTCGTCCAAACCAAGAGTGGCCAACTACAAAGAATAAGTGAATTAAATCCTTCCTACTTGCCACTTCAATATCCATTGTTGTTTCCGTATGGTGAAGATGGATATAGGGAAGATATTGCATTCTCAAACATCAAAGGCAATAGGGGTGGTGGAGGTAGACAAAGGATTAGTCCGAGAGAATATTTTTGCTATCGCATACAGTCAAGAAAGTCGGTGGTAAATACAATTCTACATGCCAGGCGTTTGTTCCAGCAATTCGTTGTGGACAGATAAACAATGGTTGAGTCCGGTAGACTCATTTATATAAGGACACACCAAAAAATTTTAAGGTGTGATTCATATAGTGGATTGACAAATGCTTTAACCAGGGGAGAAATTAACCCGACAACGCAAGGACGTAGGATAATACTACCGTCGAGCTTTACAGGTGGAGCTAGGTACATGATACAAAATTACCACGATGTTATGGCTATATGTAGATGGATTGGATATCCAGATTTGTTTATCACTTTTACATGCAACCCCAAGTGGCCTGAGGTGCAACGTTTCTTGCGTGACCGAATGTTGAAACCAGAGGATCGTCCGGACATAATTTGCAGGTTGTTCAAGATGAAGCTGGATTCACTGATAGCTGATTGTAGAAAAAAGAAACTTTTTGGATTCACTAGAGCATTGTCATCTGCTCGATAATATATATTTGCTAGTTAATTTCCGTCTCGATAATTTTCCGGCGCTCGCTCATCCGTCTTTGTCGAGCTAGTGGATTTTCAGATGTCGCTTCTGCCTGTAGTGGCGTGATAATCTCAATGACTGGCTCTTTCGTCAGGCATTCAAAGCGACAAAAGAGGAATTCTTCCGGGTGTCAACAAGGTATTCCGATTTCATGTTTTCTTTTCGTTTTCTATTGGGTTTTATTGTGTATTTGTTTTCGTGATTTTTCCGGCATGGTGGGAGCTATGGGTAGTGGCGGTGATTTTTTTATGTTTTCTTGAGATGTGGCTTGTGCATCGGATTGGGGGGTTTTGGTAGCTTTGTGCACTATGGGTATTTGGTCTGTGCTTCGGATGGATTTGAGTGCGATTTTCACCCTCTGGCAATGGATTTGAGTGGGATTTTCACATCCACACCCAATCCTCACCCACCACCCTTTTAAAAACCTTACTTGTGCGTATTGGGTGAGAGTGGGTGCCTGCAGATTGGTTTTTAATTGTCATCCCTCCATCATAATTATACTCCACTTTGATGTGGAAAATTGGAATTGTTTATGATGCTAAATGTTTTTGCAAACCCCTATTAATGTTTGCTCTTGCAATCTTCTCATTGACAATTGAATATTGTTAACTTATTTTGATGCATGTTGGTCTTTGGTAATGTCTATAATCATATTTATTTCTTTTGTAGCCTTTGCTTTATATTCCCACGATCACAAATTATACTCAACTATGGACGTGGGTTCCTAATGTTGTTGTTGGTCACGAAAAGGAAGGGATTGAAGTTGTTCATCTGGCATCTAGAAGTTTAAAGAGCCTTATTTGCTGTTAATCTACATTAAATGTGTTATTCCCTATATCCTATATAATTGATATTGCTATTTTTATTCCATGAGCCTTAGATGATTGTATCTTGATTTGTTTCATTTTATTTTCATTTCCTAAAGTTTTTATTAGTAAATGGCTATGCCGGGTCAATGATCAATTTATGTTTTGTTGGGACTACATTTTTTCTTTTTCGTTTTGTATTTTAGGTGTGTGCAAATCACATTGTAGTTTGTGCGCATCACATTTCTGGTATGTGGGAATCTGCTGCACGATATATACTGTCACATTTTGCTATGTGCATGATAATAATGATGTCTGCGCAATAATAGAATTTCAGCATAACACATGCGCCTTATACCTCGAATGTACATTGTCACCAGCATTACGCACACACTGTCACCCGTGTGCGCACAAGCCATAGATTGTGAAATAAAACCTAATTAGCAAATATCTACGTGCTCATTCCTACGCATCCACCTACTTCATTACGCACACACACCAGTTTAATGTGCACGCATTTATTACCGTTTTATTTTAAAATGCAATCTTACAGCGGTGTGTGCATTGTTATAGTATGGTGTGTGCGTTAGTTCTTGTTGGTTTTTTTCCAAATGTATATAAAGCATGATATATTTTTTAATGTTATTGCTTGTAGAATATAAAAGCGCATGACCTTTGCATTTGTTCTTATGCTTTTGTTTTTTGTATTTGGTGTGTGCATTGGAGTGTTATGCTGTGTACAATAGACCACATGATGCAAAGTTCCATTGCCAAAAATTTGCACATGCCATACCACAAAAATGCACACACCAGTGTAAAAACAAAACTAAAAAAATGACATGATGCTAAGTTCATTTTCCAAAAATTTGCAAACGCCAAATCATACAAATGCACACACCACCGTAAAATAAAATAAAATAAAAAAGCTATTAATTTTTACAATATATTCCTTGTAAAACAAGCCAACCACAAGAAATCACGCACAAGAAAAGGCATGTGCATATAGTGGTTGCATATTATAAGGATTGTGGTTGTGATTTTTTTTTTCACAATCTTTCACAAGCGAAATACACTCATGGTTATCTAAGCATCCTCCCGTCAACCTATCGGTTTCACAAACAGACCTATATGCAACCACCTGAACACGCACACGTTACACACATAACAGATATTCTAGTTCGTCCACCAACCCCACCCCCCTCCCACCGTCACAGCGGAAAGAACCACAATATTCAGCATATGCACAGACGATGGCACGTAAATGCACTTACCCCTTCGTTTTCTCCTCAAGTCTTGTTCACGCCAAGTTCACCTCATCAGCCTTTGTAGTAATTCAAAGTATTAATTTCCATCCATAAACTATCTAATTTAATGCTACAGATTCCAACAATATTATGTCCATAAATAAATTAGAATTACAATTACTAATATATCCTTTACATTGAAAAATGTCTTTAATTACTACCATAATCTCTTATAATCTCAACCATTCATGGAAAATGAATCAATGGATATAAAGAGGTCTCATGGTCTCATCTGATAGAGGGGGTGCACCAGATTCGAAGCTTTTATATATATATATATATATATATATATATATATATATATATATATATATATATATATATATATATATATATATATATATATATATATATATATTAAAAACTTCGGTTAACCGACCTTTCGAACCGAATCATCCGTTAACCGAAGTTTTAAAATTCCTTTAACCATTAACCGAACCGAAAAAGTTTGATTCGAAAATGGTTAACCGAACTTTGTCGGTTCGGTCGATTAACCAAAAATTATCCGAAGTGTGCACACCCCTAGCCAAACCCAATACACAGTGATGTACTAATTAAAAGACATTTTGAATGGTATTCATCAGCCAGAACTGCTCACATGTGGGCCGTATCCATATTTTTGTCCTTTGCTTCTAAACGCTTGTGTCGAAATCGTCGATTTGCGGTTTCAAGAATAATAGACTGTAACTCGCATGGGCAGCTCAACTGGTCATAGAGGTGAAACTTTGGAAGAATGACTACGGATCGAGTCCCACCAACGGCAGTGTGGGAGCAACCTCTCAAAGTGAGGGGGGTTCCTTGTGCGCAGTGAGCATTGGTCTAGCCTCTGTGGTTCATGTTCAGTTGAGTTACCATGATTTACATCCTCTGTCGGATCGGGGTGTGGGGGCCCTTAGGGTTGGAGTTCAGCCTTTAGGAAGAAGAATAATAGACTGTAATTCTAATCCTTCCTAAATTAAAAGACGTGTAATCTTGCGTGATATCTTAGTGTAATATTATCCATATTTAAATTTAATATGCATTACCTTTATTACCCCTATTTTAAATTAAGATCCTAATTATTTCATACTAATTTACTAAATATGTTCCGTCAAATCCCTCTAATCCTATGGTCTCATTTTGTCCACGCGTTTGTATTTTAACATCAAAACGATGTCGTTTTGATCCGTAACTGTGTGGACCACAATCCACACGATAATTTTCCGCAATCTAAAAGTAGTGATGTGTGGACCACCTTCCCAAACGACGTCGTTTCGTTGTTACAAAATTTCCTTGTTTCACGCGCATATTAGAATAATGAACATTTTGGGGTAAAATAATGTATTTTATGAATTAGAATAATGTACTTTATGCATTAGAATAATATATAATGTACTTTATGTGTTAGAATAATGAAATTTCTAGAATAATATAATGTATTTTATGAGTTAGAATAACATATTTTATTAGTTAAAATAATATAATTTATGTGTATTTGAACTGTGGTCCACACAATTGTGTGAATCACGGTTCATTCAATAATGATTGTGAAAAGCCAATGTAGGTTATGGAGGCAAATTATGCTGTGGACCCGTGTCCACCATGTGCATGGTGGACACGCTATAGATTCATAATTTCTATACTGTAGATTTATAAAATTTATAATGTAGATTCATAATTTCTATACTGCACATTCATAATTTCTGTACTGTAGATTCATTATTTCTAAATTGTATAGTTATCAAATTAACTATATATGTTGGAAAATTGTATAGTTATCAAATTAACTGTTGGAAAATTAGTCAGAATATGTCGTAGATCTAGGCTACTGTTTATATAGGCTGAGTATAGAAGAAATCTTGAATCAATCGGTGACGTGCACAAGACACTACCATCTGAGCTACATCCCCTTGATATTTTCATGTTTAACATGAAACATTCTCTTTCATCATTATTCTCAATACCACAGAGAAACTTTTGATGAGAATATAAGGAGTTTATTACCCCCACAATGCAACACTTACAAATATTTGTTGTCAAATGTATTTGATCTCTTACCCAGACTGATCTTTGGTGCCCAACATTAGCTCCTTTGTAGACTGAGTTTTGCCGATTTGCTTTGTGGAGCATTATAGAAGCTTTGCACTCTGCCTGATACATGCTCAACAGTTGAATATATTTCAACAAACTTGGTTATCTCAATTGATCACAATTACCCTTTAATTAGGAATTATAGGTATTTCAATATGACTCAACCAAGAGTTTAAATAATATATATATATACAAACGCTCATTGTTAGTAAGCCATAGAAATAATGTTGTCCACATGCTACATCAAGTTGAACAACATAATCACAAATTTCACATCATATTCTTATAAGAAATTAATGTTATACACAAGTAATATGTTTGAGCACATATTTATTCGGAAATATCTCTCAACAATGAGACTTCAGAGTTGCCACTTGCACAATTTTCCATTCGGAAATATTACTATTGCAGTACTTCAACAATTTCTATTGCAAGGCTTTGATTAACAACATATGAGAGTCAACCTCATTTCAGGTGAAGATCAAGTGGCGCTCTAACTAGCCTGCATGATCAACACCCTACTTCTTAAAACTCCCAGGTCGAGTGGTGAAATCGAAGTTTTCTTAAAAACCATCTTCCTAGACAGAGTATTCAAGAACAATGACTTTTCCATGCTACCACCATAAATGTGAGTAAAGCCTTTGAAATTAAACTCAGTACACAATTTAAATATTTAAGATTATGTGACTGTAATATAGTATGTATCTCATCAAATAGTGTAATGTTTGTAACATATCCACAATAATAACACATAATGTTGTAAATTGACATGTGCATAAGTACACAATTTATAGGCTTTATATCATATTGATGATTTAATCACTTAGCAGTAGTGTTAAATCATAACTTCTAACACAACAAATTCATAAAGCTCATACATGTGAATAATAACAATTCACTTATCTTTGTGTACACCGCTGTTAATTTTCTATATAATATTCAAAGCACTCACCATACAAAATATGGAATGGTCAGAATATGTCGTAGATCTAGGCTACTTTTTATATAGGCTGAGTATAGAAAAAATCCTGAATCAATCAGTGACGTGCGCAAGACACTTTTTGATCTCATTTTGTGAAGAACATCATATATAACATTTTCGAACAACTCTAAATCCAAGAAACACATGCCTACACATAGACATAACAATATGCATGAGATATTGATCATCAAGATTAACCATTTATATCTTGGATGCTAAGAGTGAGAGAGCATGTTTAAGTAATATAATGATCTTGCTATTTCAATTCTTCAAGACCAATATGCTATAAAAGAGAATTATGTGATATATCATCATCGTAACTATAACTGCTTACACTTTAAATTCAAGAGCACAAGATTTAATAATGACTAAGTCATAATATATACAGAATATTAATAATTTTGTGTGCTGAAAAGCATGTAGCTAATTATCTCTTAGTTATGTCAATTCTCATGTTGTGCACACTGAAGAGAACGGACCAAAAGATGAAATATAATGTGGTGATGACGCATGAAAATATTTCTAACACCCAATAAAAGAATTAACACATACACATGTATTAAAGAAATAATACTTAGCTCAGAGTTCGATAGACTTGAAGTGGATCATCATCTTAATCGCCTACCGACGGTAGTTCAGACCGGTGAGAGGTTCGAGCTTGGCGAGGTCAGAGGAGGTTTAGATCCGAATGTCGACATGATAACTTAAGCACATATATTTGCTTTTAACTGTTGCAAAATTGGTCAGAATATGTCGTAGATCTAGGCTACTGTTTATATAGGCTGAGTATAGAAGAAATCCTGAATCAATCGGTGACGTGCGCAAGACACTACCTTAAAAGCAAATATTGCCCGGAGACGGTAACAGTCTTACCAGTTGCTTTCGACCAGTTAACACCGAAGCTCAGGATTGCAGAAGAGAAGAAGAGAAGAATGTATTGAGCGTTTAGAGCTCAGGAGGAGCAGGGTATTTATAGCTATAGAATTACCTGCTCCTCCTCTCTTAGCCATTCAATTTCCACTAAAATAGGGGAGTGGTGGAGAGAACCACATTTGTAGGAGTTAAACCTCACTCCACAATTTATTGTAGATGGAAATAATCCACACTTATTTGGGTGTTATTCCCAACAACCACTACTGGAAAGAGACACCAACTTAGGGAGAATACATCTTGCAGAGCGCCAAATGAAATTAGCAAACTTGGGAGGAATTTTCAGACTCCATAACTCCTTCCAAGCCGTGAAAGGAGTATTAAGATTGTGATTATTTTCATTCTGCAAACGGTACACTCCATACTTTTTTCATCAAAAGTAACCCTTTATTTTTTGAGTACTACTGATTTTGTTATAATGTAGTATCTGTTCATAGCTACTTTCTTAACCTACTGAAACACAAAGAGTCAATACCGCCTCTATTGAAGTTCAAACTCATGACATCCCATTTGGAAAAACCACTTTATGCCACTAAATCACAATAAATTAAAACTTAGGAAAATTCCCGTGTAATGGTGTTGGTGATAATGAACCAATAATCGATTTAATATCGTAAAATAATATTTATATATATATATACGCACACGAAGTATATAAAATATTATTCGATATATATATCCGAAAT
The DNA here is from genome assembly GCF_001879475.1 of Ipomoea nil. Lineage (NCBI taxonomy): Eukaryota > Viridiplantae > Streptophyta > Magnoliopsida > Solanales > Convolvulaceae > Ipomoea > Ipomoea nil. Next base: position 1,899,897 of record NW_017616630.1, read on the forward strand.
ATATATATATATATATATATATATATATATATATATATATATATATATATATATATATATATATATATATAGATCAGACGACCAAGGTTATATGCATGAATATCTACAGAAAAGATATATACATATCAACCAAATGGAATTTATAATCCACAGATTATAATTCCAACCAAACTAAATCAGAAAAGACGGATTTTTGCTTAAAAGCATAATCCAAAATCGAAAGAAGGAAAGATGGCTCGTGTTTGGGTAAGGGTTTTTAGCGCGAGTCAAGAGACCACTCTTTCCTTAAAACCTTATTTGCCACCTCCCAAAAGTGCTAGGAGCATCGTGGCCTAGGTTTCCCAGGATAAAACGCGCTACGGTTCGACGTTTGAGCACCCAAACGAACGGACCCGGCGAACTAAAGCAAAGCCTTGAACACAGTTAGGCTTAAGAAAGGAGTAGAAGCAGAAGTGTTTTGTTGCTTGAAAACAAATTTCGTGTAGAGCTCTTGTGCTATTCTTGGTGTGTGTTAAAGCTTCTGTCTTCTACCCTTCTTATATAGGGATGTTGAACTTCAATAGCATTAAACAAAGCCATTAACCTTAGCTTTGTAACATCTGAAACAGCAAACCGTTACATGGGATTTAAATTCAAAATTTGAAATTGGAATTAAGTGAGGCTGAAACTACAGTCCAGTTTTGGAAAAAACTTAGCCCGCAAGGACAGCCAATTTCCGGACGACATTCGTGCCCGCAGGTGCCGGCGCACACGAGCTCGGGCTTGAATCAAGCCTCTCCGATCTCGTTTCTAGTTGGAATTTGATTTGCACCACCCCCCCCCCCCCCGCACGAGAGAACCTCTATGCTATACAATTCTACAAGCTTCAAAAGAGCTCTTGTATATAAGGGGGACAAATCCTCTTTCCAAATCAATGTGGGACAAAACTCACTTTTCCCTTCATTTTTCCAACTCAATGGGTCTATTTTGAGAATCAATATCTCATTCACCCATTATCCATTTTGAGCGTACAATATATCAATCTCTTCGTCTCACTACGAAGAACCCGAATCCACTTAACCCGACCCAAATCGGAAGTGGACCCCACCGATAATTGTACCACAAAATAGCCACTTAAAATGTCATTTTAATGCTATTTTTCCAACAAATGGTGCCAGTTATACTTGATGATCTAAATAGGAGAAATTATTACTTTCATTAATGGAATTTTTTTGAAGAATAATGCAATTTTGGGTGTTATTTAGTGTTTTTATTGTCGAACATAGTGACTAATCTTCTCGCTGAATTGTATGCATATTTAAAGTGGGTCAACTAGCTTGGAGATTTAAGACTGCTCCATATCCGAAGCTAATGATCGATCGTTGTCTCATTGACATTTAATTAAGGATGAATGAATCTCTTCTACTCAACCACACCCCCAGAGGCCCAGATTTGAAGAATAATGCTATATTACTTTATAAATTTATCTTATAATGTTTATATGTTGATACGTCATTATTCAATTAATTTTTAATACTCCATATTTAATTATGAAGTACAATATTTTTTTAAAATTAAATATAAAGAGTTTTACTCTTGCGTAAAAAATAAAAAGGAATAAATATGGGACGGGACATGTATACTTTACAAAGTGATCAACCAACCGACCATTGTACATAACGGAAGCATAGACATGCGGATCACCATTTTGCGTGACCACTCACAAAATACCATGACTAATACTCATAATTAATTGCATGTCACAATTTAGGACAAATACTATTAGATCATACAAGTGAAAGATAGCTTAAATAAAAAGGGCTTAACCGTCTTTGTGTTCTTTGTCAGTTGTAACGGCCTTTGGCGCCTCTCCTAGCTTCTTGTATTTAGCTTGCTTGTTCAGCCACTGGGAGATAGTTAGTTCATTCACATACTGTAACCACCTTACCTTCTCAATGCAAACTCTCTGTTCGTTCACATAGCTCAACCTTCATCATGGTATCAGAGTCATGGAAGACCAGATACGCAGCTGCTGTTACCGGCGCCGGTGAGACCAGCCAGCCTCATCACACGCCGGCGATGAATCAACCTCCGATTCAAGCGACGCCTCAAACCTTCGTACCTAGTGTCATTCCGCAGAGGAATGTTACTGAAGATATAGAAAATCCTTTGTATCTAAGCACCAATGGAAATCCAAATAGCATTCTGGTGAGTCCTCCTCTCACAGGCAGCCTCAATTACGGTTCGTGGAGTATTTCTATGCAGGTTGCTCTAGAGGTGAAAAACAAATGGTCCATCATCGATGGAAGCATCGAGGAACCAGACAGGGCCCAGAGTCATTACGCATCATGGAGAAGATGTAATCTGATGATCAAGCCATGGATTCTCAAGGCGGTGCATCCTTCGACCGCTCAAAGCATGATATATATGGACGTCTCGAAGGAGATCTGGAATGATTTGAAAATGAGATTTTCTCAACGCGATCCTCATCGCAGAACGAGATCTATGGATTGAGACAAAGAAGCTTGTCAATCAATGACTATTATACGAAATGCAGATCGCTATAGGAGGAGATGAACGAGATGCGGCCTCTTCCAATTTGCAAGTGCAACCCTGCTGTTCCTGATTGATGATGTTCGAAAGGATCGGGAAATAGATCAAATAATCTGTTTCTTACAGGGATTGAATGATGACTACAACTCCTTGAAGTCCAACGTTTTGGTTCTAGATCCTTTGCCAGAGATGCATAAAGTATATGTTATGGCAGAGAAGTTTGAGAGGAAACTCAATATCACCAATCTGAGCCTAGAAACCAGTCATGCAAACTCCATACAGAACAGTCAGAACACAGAAGAAGTTGTTGCAGCAGTGAATCAATACTATTGCAAAAGAAATATGAATCCTGGTGGAAATAAGAATGCAAAGTGCACTTACTGCGGTATGACGGGGACACCGTCGAGAAATGTTACAAGAAGCATGGCTACCCACCGGGGTGGGTGCCGGGCTACAAGTCGAAGGGGAAGCAATCTGACATGGCTGCTGCTGCTGCAAGCTCTAATTCTGAAAGTAATGTAACATCTGAACAAATGCAGAAGTTGATTTCCCTCTTGCAAACACAAATGGGGCAAAGCTAACCACCCATGACTGCAGCTGTGTCATTGGTTCCAAAATTCAACAAGCCAGAGTCACAAAATGCAGGCAAGTCTCAAACTATTTCTCATGCTATTAATTTTGTTAATCTTGGCTCAACTACTTGGATTTTAGATTCGGGAGCAACTGATCACATAGTTTGCTCTCGTGATTTCTTTGATGTTTGTCATGTTGTTGAGGGAGCAAGGGTAAATCTACCCAATGGAGAAACAGTCATAGTTCAGCATATGGGAGATATCAGACTGGGAGATGATCTATGGCTGCGGAATGCTCTGCACAATTCCACAGTTTAAATTCAACATTGTTTCAGTAAGCAAGCTTCTCCAAGATTCTTCTCACACTTTGGTATTTGACTCTGGACAGTGTCTGATTCGGAGCCTTAGGAGAATAACTGGTTTTGCTAAAGAGGATAGGGGACTGTATCTGCTGCTTCAACCATCAAAGATCAGTCCATGTAACAAGTTTGTTGTGCAATGTAACAGTGTTGAGTTGTGGCACAAACGTTTGCGGCATTTTCCCTTTAATAAAATTCACCTCATATGTGATGTTCCCAATTCTCAATCAAAGATGAGTCCATGTGATGTGTGTCGCTATGCTAAACAGAAACGCCTCCCTTTTCCTCTAAGCAACACAACTTCAAAAGCTTGCTTCAATCCAATCCACATTGATATTTGGGGTCTTTTCCCAGTTAAATCCATGGGAGGTGAGAGATATTTTTTTAACCATAGTGGATGACTATTCAAGGTACACTTGGATTCAGCTCATGAAAAACAAGTCTGAAACACGAGAACGATTGAAGAATTTCCACAAGCAGATTTAAACTCATCATGGACTAGCTATTAAAACACTTCGCAGTGATAACGGCATGGAGTACAGTTTAACATGGTAGACTACTTTGCTGAAAATGGCATGACTCATCAAAAGTCATGCGTTCATACGCCCCAACAAAACACGGTGGTTGAACACAAGCACCAACATATCATGAGTGTGGCAAGAACTCTCAGGTTCCAAGCTAGCATTCCACTTGAATTCTGGGGATTATGTGTTATGTATGCCACGTTCATCATCAATCGACTCCCTTCTTCTGTAACTGATTGGCTCAGTCCATATCAAAAACTGCATGGAGAGAAGCCCAACCTTGGTAATGTAAAGGTCTTTGGATGTTTATGTTACGCAGCCACTCTGTCCAATTCGCGACACAAAATGGCTTCACGCAGCAGACGATGCATTTTCCTTGGTATACCCACAAATGTCAAAGGTTATTTGTTGCATGGCATGCAGGATAAGTCGACATTTATATCTAGGGATGTAGTCTTCTACGAAGATCATTTTCCCCTAGCTGATCTGACAAATATGGCAGAAGATAATCAGCAAGAGTCCAGAACATCTTTGCCAAATATTTCCATCAATGATAGTGCAGAATTCAGACTTCTAGATTGCCATGATAATAATGAACCTTCTCTTGGGTATGATACGAGCACTTATGACAGTAGCAACAAGGATTCATCTCATAGCATAAGAAGAAACACAAGTGTGGCTAAAAAATCTCGTAGCAGACTTAGTGATCCACCACATGATCACCTAAGTGAAGTCCATAATGACAGCAGTGAGTCCTCATCGCATGAAGCCATTGACGAAACTTGTGATGAAGCAGAAACGATGATATCTCCTGATTCTTCAATGCAGCCAAGGAGATCAAGTATGCCACGGAATATCCCAACAAAGTTGCATGATTATTATTGTGATGCAACGGTTGCTACCAGGACATCACCTCACTCCATATCCAAGGTAATATCCTATGCTAGAACATATAGCCAAGCAGTTCTACATGACTGCTGGAAGAAGGCCATGAATGATGAAATCACAGCCCTCCAAAATAACAATACATGGGAGTTAACAGATTTGCCCCAATGAAAAACACCAATTAGGTGTAAGTGGATATTCAAAACCAAGCTTAAAGCCGATGGCACAATAGAAAGGCACAAGGCAAGACTAGTGGCGAAAGGCTATACACAACAATTTGGTGTGGATTACATCGAAATGTTTTCTCCGGTGGCAAGGCTGACCACCATTCGCACCTTTTTGGCAGTAGCAATTTCTAAGGCCTGGAATATAAATCAAATGGACATCAACAACGCGTTCTTACATGGCGATTTAAATGAAGAAGTATACATGATCCTACCTCCCGGGTTTCAAAGCGAAAAGCCAAATCAAGTGTGCAGATTATTAAGATCTTTGTACGGTCTTAAACAAGCTAGTCGTCAGTGGAATGAAAAACTAACTACTGCATTGATCAAGATTGGTTTTCACCAGTCCAAATCCGAGCCTTCATTATTTACCAGAGGTGCTCATGATGATTTTGTTGCTTTATTAGTGTACGTTGATGATATAATCGTTGCCAGTGCTAGCATATCAATCATCAACTCTGTTAAACAATTTCTGGACAGCAAGTTCAGAATCAAAGATCTAGGACCCCTTGGCTATTCTCTGGGGATTGAAGCGCGTAGAACAAGTGATGGACTGAATCTATGCCAACTTAAATATGCTCTAGACATAATGGAAGATGAAGGGTTCCTTGAGTGTAAGCCAGCAAATACTCCCATGGCTCAAGGATCAAAACTCTTAGGCTTCACCTGTTAAAGCACAAAGAGTCAACATCACCTTCACTGAGGCTCAATCTCATGACCTCCCATACGGGAGAGTCACTACATATCATCTGACCACAACAATAACTTAATTGCATGATATAACAACAATAACAACTAATCTATTGTTTCCACAAAGAAACAAATTATATTCGCAATAATTGAGAATAATAATTTGTTAGATATATACACTATTGCAAAAATTGGCCTAGGCGCTAGGCGCCCCTAGGCTGTGGCGATTTCCACCCTAGGCAGACGTCTAGGCGCCTAACTCGGCCGACTCGGCCGAGTTGGCGATGAACTCGGCCGAGTTAACTTGTCCAACAACCGAGTTAGCTAAGTTAACTCGTGTGACTCGACCTTACTAATTATTTTTTCATTTTATATATGTAATATGACATACACCCACACACGTGCATTTTTTTTAGTTAGCTGCCTACGCCGTCTAGGCGCTAGGTGCTAATCTACTACTCAACTAGCGCCTAGCGCCTAGCGCCTACTGCAACCATGGTTAGATATATGACTAAAAGATGATTTTATGAGAAACATAAGATAAAATATTGATATCTTTACTACTATACTGTAAGATGAATTCGGATTCAATTTAATCGTACTCGCTTTGTATGACTTTTAATTAGGGGAAGAACGGACACAACTCGTAAATTAAATAATATATGTAAAAAAAAATATAACCACAATTAATTTTATAATAGTTAAATAATGAGTCAATGCTATGATGAATTTGTAACCCACATTGTTAAAATTTTGATGACTACGAATAATAGTCATCAATAAAGTTATAATTGTGGCATGATGGTTAATTAGATTCTTATACAATTTGTTAAGTGGTTGAATTGAGTTCAATTATTGACGAAATATATTTAAATTTTATTTATTGCATAAGGTTATTTAATGTGGCGGTGACAAGATAATCTAATAATGACGCGTAGATGTCGAGAGATTCATAGTTAAAAAAAATAATAAAAAATTCCCCCCCCCCCCCCCCTAATGAGGTTTAGAAATAACCGATCAATAATTTTCACCTGCTAAATAAGGTGGACAAAAATTTTGGAGAATAAGCAAAATTTTTATTTTTAAAAAAATTAAAAAAGAAAGAATAATTTCGTTGTAATTTTGGTCTACCTAAATTATAATGACAAATTATATTATAATTTATAAGTAGTTTTATTTCATAATAAATTTGATGTTTCCCTGCCTATTTGAAAATGAATAATTGGAAGCATTGCTAACAAATCCATATTTCATTTTTCTTTTTTTATAACTCAAGTTTCTTAATTTCATTGGACTATACTAAATTGTACACTTCTAAAAAAAACAAAAAAACAAAAATAAAAACAAAAAAATTAAATCGAATACCTACATTATCTTGGGATGTAAGTCTAAAATGAATTATTTTATCCACTAGATCACTTTGGATCCACCTAAAAGTGGACACGTGTGGCAAAAAAACGTGTTTCATAGAAAAGAGTCTGAACAACATTAGGGTGGTCATAACAAAGAACAATGGACATTTGGCTAGCATAGATAGCTCCATTATTTCCAAATATTTCCGTCCAAAAATAAAAATAAATAAATAACTAGCCAGTAAAATTAAAGTGATTCCTATCATGCACAATAGAAGTTTCAAGTACAAACCAAAAATAAAAGTATAGTCTTCAACAAAATAACCACAAATTAGTTTTCGGCAATATTATCATTAAACATAGTCTCATAGAAAGGGGTATATTATTGCGTGTTGTCATAGTCATTGCCATGTAATCCATACTACCAACACTCAAAAATTAAAATCAAGGAGTGGAAGAAAAATATTATTCATTTACTTTATTTTACAAGACATTAAAAATTGATTGAAAAAATAAATTAAAAAAAATACTTCACTGAGGCTCGAATCCAAGAGACCCCACTTGGAAGAGTCACTTCATGTCGCTGGACCACAAGATCTTTGGCAATTCAATACATATATAATGTACAAAATTTCAGTATAACTATAAGTCTATAAATGATGAAGAGATATTATCATAATACAATCTCTCTAGCAATGTCCATATTTATTTATTTACAATGTAGCACTCCCCCCTTGGATATTACTATATCATACTCATGCCTCATTAAAAATCTTACTATAAAAACTCAATCACAAAAAATTAGTTGAGGAAAAGAGTACATGATGTATGTGTTTCATGCGTTGCACTAGCTACCTTGTTAAAGACCTTTAATTAAAATAATTGTATCAAAACTCAATCAAAGAAAAAAAAAATACAATTGTTGATCTTATAGACCCAATCTTCAAGATTGTTTTAAGAGAATGTCACTCTCCTTGAAGATAACAATCTTCAAAGTCTATTCATTAATATAATACTAATAATAATAAAAACATTTTCAAAATATAGAAAAAAAATTGGTGAAATCTTCTAGATTGTCACTGGAGCGGACATTCTATATAATAATCTCATAACTATTCTAGAACTCACGTGTGTTGAATTTTGGCGGTATATATGTTTTGTCAAATATTTCTTAGCATACTCATTTCTTATTTGTGCAACACAAGTTTTATTATCCACATATAGGACATTGGGGGTAATTCATAGCATAACTAGTTTGGAACATAGCATTAGGGTGGTTGAACAAATAGCTAGTATCAAAGTAACACACCAAAACCATATCTAGGTTTCTTACAAAATAATATGTCAAAATCATTTGCACCTCAAAAATACCGAATGACATGTTCAACATTTTTCTAATATTTCATTGTAGGAGAAACACTAAATGTCGCTAGGAAGTTTATCGCAAATTAAATACAATATCAGGCATGATGTGATTATAGAACTTCTAATCTTACAGTAGTGTTCCAATTCATGAAAGTAAAGTAATGGACTTCTAGTCCCAAAATATTATGATTATCCTCTTTGAGTTTTAAATGATTCCTTATCTACTTCAAAAGATTGGATAACCATTAGTATGATAAGTAAATGATATTTATCTATATAAAACCTCTCTAAGACATCTTTTAAGATAAGCTAACTGATGTATAAAATTCATTAGACGAGATGCTCGATCTGCAAGTTGAGACAATATTTGGTCTTTAATTTCTAAGTCTATCATTATTTCAACCCTCATCTTTAGGTATGAGCTAATATCATCAAGCTCTATATGTGTTTCAATAATATTTATATCATCAACATAGACTGAAATAATAAATAAATAACTCCACTATGAAACTCTTTAATAAACACATAATGACACATATTATTCGCATATTCCCTCTGTAGGAAGAAAAACACACAATCAATTATTAATTTTTTTCAAGTCATATAAAGAGCTTTGTAATTTAATCATATACATGTTGCGAATGACATAATTAAAACTATCTCTTTGAAGATAAATAACCTAAAGAAAAAACTAAAGAAATAATAATTCAAGGACCGGGTTTATATAATATGAGCATAATTAAAGAACTAAAATCTTATTATAATGATTAATTTATAATTTATTATTATTATTATTATTATTATTATTATTATTATTATTATTATTTGATTTGATACAATAATGAGTGCGTAAATTATTAAATTAATATATAAACTAACGTTTTTTAAAGAACGGAACTTAATTCATTAAATCAGAAGAAAGAATAACAACAAAATAATGAGACGTATAAAACCACTCTCCGTAACCTGACATAGAAATTAACGTTTTAAAAAATATATTTTATAATGTTAAATTAACGACATAAAAGTTTAAAGTTTAGTAACTCATCAATAAAATCTTCAGCAATGAGTATGATTACGCACTAAAGTTAGCATCTCCATGGCACTAATTGAGTAGATAGGTATATTCCAAGAATAAACTTCTCCAATAAGATCCAACAACCTTCCCACCTCTTTCAGTAACAATCTTAGAAGCTAGCTAGCTACTATACCTATATAAGGCCAGGTTAATATGTGTTTTCCCAATTTAATATATATGCATTTTGCTTTGAGTGTAATGATTATCTTGTAGGAGATAGAATCAAAAGTCAAAAACCATGAAATTAAACTACATACTTATGTTGTAATTGAAGTGAAAGATGGTTATGTTATGATATTGTAATACTGATGATGAAATTTTATTAATTAAATAAATTTTAACGGGATCAAATAAGTCAAACACTTATATAAATTTAAAAAAAAAAATCAGTTCAATTTAATAACAATTAAGATATTAAAGATTGATTCGTCCTTTAAGTATAAAATTGGGAGCTCTATTCTCACCCATATTGTGAATGGAGCAAACCATTTGGCCAGTTCCCTACTGCTTAGTGCCTGACAATAAAGACAGGACAATGAATTAGTATTCTGGCTATCGGCTGGAGGGATAACTTGAGCAACAAAAAAAAATATATTAAAGATTGATGCGAGATAGTAAAAATAGTCAATCAGACATATGTTGGTGGCATGAATGGCCCAGTCCCAAACATGCACAGTTGAAAGGATATATATAAATATATGAATACAAAAATTAAACAACATATATACTACTCAGATCGATCAGCTTACCAAACTATATATACATATAGATTTGTTTTATTGCTGTGAATACCCTCAGATCAGCTCGAACATACATGGCAAAATTGGAATTTCAGATCAATACTGCTACAGTACACCCAACAAGATAGACTGATCAGATCTCATCTGCTTCAGCAAAAGATGATAGATGGCATTTCTTCTAGAACAATATAATTATAATTATAATATATTATATTATAAAAGGGCCGGGCCTGGTATTATTATATTCAATTCCACATACATGATGCATGCTAGCTAGCTCCAAACAGTGTACATTCAATATTTTTGGCCAAGGCGAAATCTATCGTCATAGATCCTCACATTCGATCTTATAATATGCATCATAAAATGAAAATATTATTAGTGTATTGTATGCAAATCGTATAACATTACCTTAGCTTGTGCATATTACCAAGGATGTGCGTATTCTATTTATACAAATAAATATAAATTTTAAATAATATTACCTATATTTAGATGTTGGTGTATATATACGCATTTTGGGTAGTACGTACATTATATTCTCTTGTGTTGTTGTGCAACTCATTATTGTGAGTTGTGTATTGTAGGCTGGTGAGATGTGCATTAGTGCACCTATTAGTGTGGTGCATCGTAGGACATTGGGATGTCCACCGTAGGATGTTGGGCTGTGTTTGAATGCATGCACAATGTAACCAAAGAGTTATCGATCCACGACATTCGGTATAGCAATGCACAATATTCTGTATAGAAATCCATGATCAAAGTAATATGTATGCATGGCCTAGGCCAAGCTAATAATCAAACCAAAGAGTTATCGATGCACGACTATACTCATCCTATACAGTAGTGCAATGCACGAGATTTTGTATACGAATGCATGACAGGGGTCGAGTAAATAATTAAATACTACTCAATGTTCACGGAACATATTAACGTGTTCAATAGACCTGTTGAACATATGCATAAAGATAGAAATTAAATTGAATGGAATGAGAGGGTGTGTGTGGATTTCCATTTTCCATTGAGTGTGTGGGTGGGCGTCAACGGAGTTGCACCAAAGTTTGGTCAGATATACATACATAGTGATGAGAGAAGAAGATGGATGATATTATTAAGCTAGCTACCTAAGGTGGTCGGCCTGGGAAGGATGAATTAATTTGGTCCATCCAAGGTGGATTCCTTGTACAGTGATTATGATTCATGACTATTGGAGAATTGAAACACCATCGCTTAGCCATGGGCAACGCCCACCATTCGCCGCAAACTAAAGACGGATATACATGTATATGTATATGTGTCACCATCCCTGCCCCTAGCTGCCTACCTTTATTAATTCGATTCTTAGCTTGGATATCATGTTCCCATCCTTAATCAACATATCATTTGTTTCATTGTCAATAAATTACATATATTCCTCTGCGAATTAAATTATATGATAGATTTTTTATGTGTCAAAATTTATGAGGCTTCGCGCTCGTTCATTTATAGCGCATTTATTATTTTTGTGAGAAAAATTAAAGATTAAGAGAAAATAATATTATATATAGGCGTGAAAAACTTTTGACTTCGAATTGATTATATATATTTGATTCCATACCCACTTAGCTTCCAACAACAAAAGAAGGGTCTATACTAGCTACAGAGCTAGCCTGCCTGCCCCATAGAATTTAATTGACTACATTTTCTTAGTATTATTTTACTACTATAGGCAAATCGTAACCATCAATCCAGTACCTCGATATGATTTAACGATTGAAAAAAATAATAATAAAAATAAAAGAATAAATGATGGAATATTAACATAAATATCACAAATTTCAAAGGTTTATATTTATAAAAATGACATCACATATATATATATATATATATATATATATATATATATATATATATATATATATATATATATATATATATATAATATGGAAGGGATCAGGTGCATTTGTGGCTTCCCGTGTAGTTGTACGGTGGATTAATGTGCCTGAGGTTTATACTTAATGTGCGTGAGGTTTATACTTAATGTGTGTGAGTGTTGTGCTTAATGTGCTTGAGATTTGTACTTAATGTGAATATGTTAATATGCGTGAGTTTTGTACTTAATGTGCCTGAGTATTGTGCTTAATGTGCGTAAGATTTGTGCTTAATATGCGTGAGTAGTTCAGAATTACGAGCTCAGAAGGAAGCAGAACAGAAAACTCACGCACATTAACGCCCAAGCTTCTTGTTACTTCTTCCTTCAATTTGGCCATGAATTCTGGATTATCAGCTACCTTCAGTGCAGTTGAATTTTTATATAGATGATGCACGCACAGCAAAATTTGCACACCAGCTAAGTGTGGATTTCTGTTGTATTATTCCCATAATTCTTAACCACCATAGCCTGCCTCCGCATCATCATCAACAGGGAGGGGGCAATGGCTACTGGGGATGGGGAAGAAGCTGACATCTATATTTTCTGCTACATTTTACACATTCACGCACATTAAGTACAAATCTCAGGTACATTAAGCACAACACTCACGCACATTAAAAAACCGCACAATCGCACGGAAACCTTTCAATATATATATATATATATATATATATATATATATATATATATATATATATATATATATATATATATATATATATATATATATATATATATATATATATATATATATATATATATATATAGGGACGCACCCAGGTGCGAATAAGTGCCCAGGAAGGAAATGCGAACGAATCAGCGCGCGACATGTGTCCAGATCTAATAACTTAAAAAAAAACGCGGTGGCATTTTCGTAAATAATTGAACATCGAAGTGCAAGTAAAATCTCTTATAAGTGCACCTATTTTCAACTATAAGTGCATGTAATTTTGCCTTGTTAGCATTCACTTTCCGCAACCATTCATGCACCTGGGTGTGCTTATAACTATATGTGCAACTATTTATAACTATAGGTGCAACTACTTATAACTATAGGTGCAACTACTTTCACCTATAAGTGCATGTAATTTTGCCTTGTTAACATTCATTGATCTGAGTTCAGCGGGTAGTAATACTCCTGAAAACCACTCGCAAACATTCATACACCTAGATGCAACTACTTATACCTATGTGTGCAACTACTTAGAACTATAGGTGCAACTAATTAGAACTATAAGTGCAACTAAGTATTGATGCTCAGTGTAAATTTTTACTTGCACCTATAATATATTTTACATGCACTTGTAATACATTTTACTTGCACTTCGATGTTCAATTATTTACGAAAATGCCACCGCATTTTTTTTTAAAATCAGCGTTTCTCATCCATTAGATCTGGACACGTGGGCGAACAGAATCCATTCCTATTTCGCGCATGGGCAAGCCGTTCGCACCCGAGTGCAAGTCTATATATATATATATATATATATATATATATATATATATATATATATATATATATATATATATATATATATAACCACTACTTGGGTGTGAACCTGTTACCTTATGCACCCTTGAGAAAAGCTTTGAGAAAATGCATATTAAGTTTTACAATTAAGCACCTTAAGTTTTCAAGTGTAGAAGTGATGGCGCACCTTAAACCTTAAGCTTTTAACAAATATGTAAAAAGTTTTTAAGTGTATAACTGATGACGCACCTTAAGTACTGAAATGACACACCAAAAGCTTTCAACAAATATGTAAAATTACCATAATACCACCGAATTTTTTTAAAATTTATTTTCATTCTGGACAGTTCATTTATCTTGATGACCTTTGAATAAATGACGCAGATTTAATCGCACAATCGCATGTGACACACCCAACCGCACGGGAGCCCAATTATATTTATATATATATATATATATATATATATATATATATATATATATATATATATATATATATATATATATATATGTATGTATATATATTTATGCTAATGTTCAAGTGCATCCACCTGTTCCCGTGAGTCTCGTGAGACCCTTCGTAAATGCACACAAACTACTACACGAATCCACACAAGGCAGATTGTGTGCATATATTCATGTTGGGCGGATTGCCCACAGATTGTGCATTCGTGTAGTAACTTTTGTGCATTCGTGTAGAAACTTTTGTGCATTTTCGAAGGGTCTCACGAGACTCACGGGAAGAGGTTGTCTTATTTGATTATTATTATTATACGCTAATCTAATAAGAGCCAATAAAGTTAGACCAATAACGAGAACTAAAAAATAGTGGTCCAATTGTTTGTTTAAATGAATGGTTCATATTATTTTGATTTTAGTTTTTTTTTTAATTATTTTTTCAATTTTACCCTCTATTATATCATTTGCTTTTCGTAAATACACATGCATTATATCAGCGTAAACTTTAGTAACGAAATATTCCGTTAACTATTTATTATTCTTAACTTATTCATGGATTTACATAAGGAAAGTCTTAGATTCGAATCTCATCCCAATCAGAGTTAGCATAATTATTGAACATATACTACGAATATGTTAGAGTATCAAAAAAATACAATACAAAATTTAACATTAACTTTGGTCAATTAATTAGCGAGACTATATACATAGCATTCAAAAGTGAGCATCAAAGATTACAAATAAGGAACCTTGAAAATCATTTTATTGCATTTAAATATATATATATATATATATATATATATATATATATATATATATATATATATATATATATATATATATATATATATATATATATAGGTTAAGTTCTTTTTCCCTTTTTTCATTTAACTAGTATTTTCGTCCGTCCGATGCACAGAATGGATTTGTTATAATATATTAAAATATTTGGATTGATATATAATTATTTAAATTAGAACATCAAATATTATATAGTGCAAAGAAAAGTGTTATTTTGCAATTTATTTTTGCAGTATAGGAAACAGCTTTGTAATGCATCTTTTTCTCAATTTCATATACAACACGAGTTCTAGAAAAAAGCAAAATCGAAAAAAATACTATTTGATCGTGAAATATGCACTCTCTAGATTTTATGAAATCACTATCCTTTCTCTATGGGACTTCATATGGGTGCACACCAATCACCATCTAATAGCTCTGAAAGTCTTCAATAGAAAAATATCCTAGGCAAGGATAAACATTGGAGTCGTAGAAAAAAGCAAAATTGAAAAAAAAAAAAAAATACCTCTTGATTGTGAAACATGGACTCTCTAGATTTTATGGAATCACTCCGCTTTCTCTATGGGACTTCAAATAGGTGCACACCAATTGCAGTCTAATAGCTTTGCAAGTCTTCAATGGAGAAATATCTTGGGTAAGGATAAACATGGGAGCTAGTTGTATGTTAGTATACATATCTATATCTCTATATATAATTACTCAATATAAATAAATGAATAAATGAATATAAGGAAAAAATATTACCAATTAATAGATTTACCAATTAGGTTAATACGTGAATATGGAAACAATATTATCAATTAATAGATTTCACTAATTTCTATTTTACATTTAGTTACCAAATACATGTTACTATAAAAGTTTGGGCGAGAAAATCAAATAGGAGGATTTTACTTTTATATATATATATATATATATATATATATATATATATATATATATATATATATATAGATATATATAGATAGATTAATCTTCTTTTGTACTGTTATTTTTTTATCGAACAAAATTGTTATGACATCATTAAAGTTACATACATATACATGTACATGTACATGTACATGTACATGTACATGTACATATATATATATATATATATATATATATATATATATATATATATATATATATATATATATATGAGTACGTAATTGTACTACCCCTCATAATCTCACTCTTAATAGGACACATTTCATTTGATGATTTAGTATTTGATAATAAGTTAGCGGTGTCCCAATTCATAACATTTGATGGAATAATTACAGATGGATCCGGCGCGAACCGGACCCGAAGCAACAGACCCAGGCAAGCGACCGACGAGGAGCATGCACCCCCCGTGGGGTTGGCCACCCGGGCTCGGCCTCCATGGGCTCGCCTCATGGGGTCGGCCTCCATGGACTCGGCCTCATGGGGTCGGCCGCCCTTTGACCGGCTGCTTGGCCAAGCCCTGTGCTCGGCCAAGGGGCGTTGTCCACGCGTGGAGCGGGTCGTGCAGCGCTTGTTGCGGACCAAGGCGGTTGGGGGAATCTCCAACGGTTTCTCCGGGGTTGTTATGGCGACATAGGCTTTAAAATCTCTCCTTGGTGTCCTAATCAAAGAATCTTGGGTCTTAAACTCATACTTGTCTTGTTATCACGCGTTCCGTACCTCTGTAATAGCGTTACATATTCAATTAATACAATATCAGTCCCCGTGACTATATTCGTACCAATATTCATACCCCTATTATCGTTTTAATCATATACTTGTTACATGTATTCATTTATTCGGGTTAATTAATCTGGACCTCCAGTTTAATTAATTCCATCATTGGTGCTCTTGTTGAGAGTTGTTGTACAAGCTTAAGCGCTCTCCCTACTATCATTCATCCACAGCGATGGTAAGATCCGGGTCAAACACCCGCAATTCGCATGATTCACGCAACACTCGTGACCGCTCCCACGCTAACCACCCTAACGGGACAACGGCAAGTCGGCAGACCGTGTCCGTGGGGACGGGAGGGGACCTCAGGGATCAGATCAACGGGAACCGGCAAGGGACGGAGGAGGACCTCCGGGGTCGGCTCAACAACAACCACCCCTACGGCGGTTCGGCGCCGCCTGTTCCCCTCCCGATCCTGAACCCCCAAGATGAGGCAACCGCACTCGAACAGACAGTGACCGCGTTGAACCGTATCGTGGAAGGGCTCCGACGGGGTGCCCTGGCACCTCTACCCCCGCCCCCCTCCGAGGGGGCGCGATGGCCCAAGCACTCACGTGCCCCGTGCACCCGAGACGCTGGCGGACGAAGAAGTCAACTCGCCACAACCTACGGAAAGGCGAGGCGAAGCGGAGACCAGCAGAGGCCTGCACTAACAGCGGGAGGATAGGAGGACTCGACCGACCTGGACCACCGCGCTTGGGCGGTTGGGCCCACGGGTGTTGGCGCGAGATTGCCTAGGGCTGAGGCCGGCCGCAAACGCTCGGCCAGCGGAGTCGTCGTGTTCGCAAAGGTCCCGAAGTCATGAACCTCGTGCTCCGAGGCAGCGAGAGCCGACCCCACCACTAGAGCGCTCGGGGGAGACCAGGGGCCGACCTCCAAGCTCTCAGCGTGACGAGGTGGACGAGCTACGACGACAAATGAAAGAGCTACAACGCAAGATCGAGGCGCAGGACGAGTCGCCTGAACCTAAGGATGCCTTAGCCACCCCGTTCACGAAGGACATAATGGCTGAGCCCCTACCCAAGGACTTCCGCTTCCCGACCATCAAACGCTACACAGGGTCGACAGATCCTTGGGATCATCTCAACAGGTACAAGGTGTAACACCCAACTTTTCTTAAACCTTATTACCAATACTTAACTTAAAAAGGGAAACTAATTAAGCAAGTAGATAGCATTATAAGCTTATTAGTCAAACTTCAAGAGGTGTCACCGCCACAATCACCACACACGGTGATTGCATAGGCAAGGAAAATATCTAAACAAAGTCAAGCTTAACTAACTTTAAACAAACTTGGGGAACAAAACCCCTATATCCAACACCATCAAAACATCTAAACAGATCTACAACCAAGTCCCAATAAACATAACTAAAAAGAGTTTAGACTACAAATAGCACTCTAAGCTAAGCTAGTCTAACTCGATCGCTCTCAAGAACTGGGCCCACCTGAAAGGGGTTAGCAAACAAGCAAGTAGAAAAATAACCCGTTAGCACGAAGTTAAGTATAACGCCACTCAACCCTGTAAAGTCCTATAGCATATAATTTTGGAAAACATTTGCCACGTACACTTAGATCAAGTAAACTTAATCACTTTAAACAACACTTAAACATGCTTATCAACAAGTTCTAGATGCTTGTAACCTAATCATTAAATATGCATGCTTTCTCATACAATTAATTCATCAACAACTCATGCTTTCACAAATATAACTTATCATGGCGAAATACATTACTCATGCTCAACTAATGGGTAAAAGTATACTTAAACTTTAACTCGCAATTTCATGCTATCAAGATAATCAATAAATGACAATATAAAGTCATGATTCTTCTCATACTTTCATGCAATACGTGCAAATCATTTAATCATGCAATAAAATGAACATGATGCTTTAGTATAAGTATAGATAGATAGATATACATATACATTCTTTCTTTGGTAACAAGGAGCACTTGTTCGAAGGAGGTTTCTTAGATTCACAATGACTCGCTTTTCTCTTCTTTCACTTGAGTCACACAGACTCGCTTTTCTCTCTTTCTCTTGAGTCACATAGACTCGCTTTCTTTCTTTCTTTACTTTTTGCTCGTGGGCGAGGTAGGAACTTCACCATAATGTGAACGGACCTATCTGAGCTCGGCATCTAGCCGGCCTAATAGTCATCTCGCCCACAGAACCACTCTCTTGGTTCTTTTCTCAAACTCTGTGGAGTCAGGTATCGTACTTGTCAGTGTGCACACCCCCTGACTGGGATTCCAAGCCCGGCGGGTAGTATCCTACCTAGTAACTCGGGAATATCGACCTCGTTACTTCACATCGGATCGCAATGTCCGTTTCTTTCTTTACTTTCTCTTTTCTTCCGAAAGTACATAGTCCTAACGGGCCTCCAAAACTTCGGATTACTCACACTAGATACATATAGATATAACTCATGCACTTCAATCTCATGTAACAACTTTACTTATGCAACTTATGCACATAGTTTCTCAACAACTTCTCTTTTCTCACAAATTGGAAATCAAATATCATGCAACTTCTCAATGCAACTAGATAATGATTTTCGAAAATAGATATAGGTTTTTGAAAGAATACTTAGGCTTACTTAGAGCCACTAATGCACTTTAGTTCATGATATGCTAAACATGCTCTTTACTATAAAGAATGCTTTAACTTCTCTTTCATTGTGATTTAAGCCAACAATGTGCTACTTCATGCTTATCACTTAATATACTTAGCAAAACTTCATAGCAAATACTTGACAAGTATTGATCATGCTCTTTAATCTCAATATAAACTTCATGCTTTAGTAATTCACTTCACTGTAATCAAATGAGTTCATGTACTATACAAACCAAATATCTCATATACTTGACAAAATTCTCAATAACTCACAATGGATATTTAGACATGTTAATCAAGCAAAACTTAACAAATAATGATCATGCTTCTCAATCTTACAATCAAATAATGATCATGCCTCTCATTCAAATGGCTAAGCTTAAAACATTTCAAATCTCCTTCTTTGTAAATCATACACAGTGCACTTCAATAGCCAATTTCAACATAAATTCTACTGTAATTTAAGCATTTCAACTCCAAATTCAACAAAATCAATTTCTACTAGTGCGTCGTAACGAGTCCAAGTGACCGAGCCTAAAGGGCCCGCGAGTCCCGATTCGAACGACACGTAGCTGAGCCACAGAGGGCCCGACCACTACACTGGTTTGGCCTGGCTGGGCTTGTGGCGGGGCTTGAGGAGCCCCGCCACTTGGCTCCGCCAAGCAGTGGCCTTGGGCAACGGTTCTAGCTGAGAACCGTGCCCAAGGGCCGGCTCTCAACGGGGCTTGCCGACGGTCCTTGCCTAGGACCGTTGGCTAGCTCCGTGACTCAACCTGGTGCACAGTCAGTGTGCACCAGAGGCTCCCTTCTTCACCTGCAACAATTCTTTGAGCAAAACAACACTCCAAAATCCTCAACAACACAATCATAGACCAACAATAGATCAGTAATAGCTCAACAACATCAATAATCTAGCATTTCTAAGCATTTAAATTACAATCTAGACTTCACATAGTCAAAATAAAGCTTATTGGGAATCCATGGGTTATACCTCTTCTTGTTCTCATTCTTGTGTGGATCTCAGCCTCCTCTGCACTCAAATTCCACCACTTCCTTCACCACCTAGACACCCCAAACAACAAAAACAAACTAACCCTAAGAGAACTCAAGAATGGAGGCCAAAGAAACAATACTAGAAGCAAAGTGAAAGAGTGAAAGATGAAGGATAAGCTTACTGTGTTGTCTTCCTTCTTCTATCAGATAAATGTTGGGAGAGGCAAGGGAATGAGATAAGGGATTCAATGAGAGAAAGGTGCGGTTTTATAGGGTGCAAAACCCTAGGAGATTCTCCTATGATTGGTTGAGGGTAAAATAGTATTTTGGTTGATTCTACAAATGTATCAGACAAAAGCATTTGAAAGCTTGTAGTTCACCATGCAATATGGACCCAAGTCTAGAAGGATAGTTTTAAAATTTTGGGGGTCAAAATAAATTTTTCCAAAAATACTTTATAGATAACCACTTAGTTTAGGTTTCTCAGATTTTCTCCCGGTTTCACTCAGATTGACTTTTGGGTAAAAAAGACTTGGTATGCGATGTACCCGAGAATTTAGGATTTAGAAATAAAATAAGCCCCGGTGTTGAATTTATTTAAAACGTAGCTCAAAATAATTAATTCAAACACCGTTTTCCATCATAAAAATTTTGGTAGAGTAAAAAATGGCTATTTTGAAATTTCTTAAAACCGAATTTATAAATTTGAATTTTGGGTTGTCACACAAGGCCATCATGATGATAACCGGCATTAATGACGCCCTCATGTGTCGTAGGTTCTGCACAACCTTCGACGGCCAGGCCTAGGACTAGTTCGGGTCCTTACCGGCAGAGTCGATCTCCTCCTTCGCAGCCCTAACGAAGAGGTTTTTATCACACTTCGCCGGGAGCATGCAGCGGAAGAAACAGTTCACTGACCTGTGCTATCTGAAGCAAAGGAGCTCGGAGACGTTGATGGAGTACTTGAGCAAATGGAAAAACGAAGTCATGGGCGTGGCCAACTTCGATGACAAATCGGCCATCCCATTCTTCATCAAAAACCTCAGGCCTGGCCCTTTTCACAGCGACCTCCTCCTGAATGAACCAAAGACTTATGCAGACCTGCTGGACCGGGCATCGCGGTATGCCAACACCTAGATAGCAGAAAAGAGGAAAGAGGATGAGGAAGGACGGGGCCGGAAGGACAAAGCTCCACAATTTCAAGAGGACCGCCGCGCGTCGAGGCCACCACGACGCGACCGGGGTCCCCGACTAGCCCCGTTGAGGCGCTTAACTCCACTGACCCAGCCCGTGAGCGTCATTTTGGATCATGCGGAGGACATGGGCATTGTGGAGTTCCCCGAGGAGTGTATGAAGATCTCCCCCAAGGACGACCCCAAGAAGTATTGTCGGTTCCATCGGCAGCACGGGCATGACACGGACAAGTGTATGGTCCTCAAGAGGCAAATTGAGGAGCTCATCCAACGGGGGTACTTCGGCCAGTACATGAAGAAGACGGGACAAGACCAGGGCAAGAGTATTGGCAACGTCTGGAAGAAGAAGGGGGGTTCCAGGTCATCCTCCTCGGGACAATGCAAGAGGGAACTCAGCCAGCTCACCGAGGAGGAGGAGAAGGAGCTGGAAAACCCGCCGAAGAAGCAATCCATCCACGTAATCTTTGGTGGACCGGAAGGAGGAGACACTCCAGCGGAGAGAAAGAAATGGGCGCGGAGCCTGTACGTCGGGGAGGTCATCCGACCTCCGCACGAGAAGAAGCCTCGAAGGGAGCCCATAACATTCACCGACGACGACCTCCCAGATACCCCCCTACCGCACTGGGATGCGCTGGTGATCAGGCTCGAGATCAAGGACATAATCGTCCATCGGGTGTTGGTCGACACCGGCAGCCCCGTGAACGTCATGTATTACGACACGTTCACGCAGCTCGGACTATCAAGGAAGGAGGTCCTATATCTATACTTGGGAATCTCGCAAGCCGCGATGTCGAGTGCACCGCCCGAGAGTCCACCGAGCTAGCCCGGAGTGAAGAAGAAGATTGGTTCGTCAAGCCCCAAAGGGCGTGGCAGAGGGGTGGTCCTCGTAACCCCAGAGGGGTTCCGAGCCTATTACGCCCTTCGCTTCCACTTTAAGTTGTCCAATAACGAAGCCGAGTACGAGGTGCTCCTAAGCGGCCTCCAACTCGCGTTGGGTATGAAGGCGGGGAAGGTGAAAGTACGATGTGATTCCCGACTCGTGGTTGGCCAGGTGACCGGCGAGTTTGAAGCCAATGAGGAGAGGATGAGGAGATACCGCGACGTGGTACTCCAAGTCCTAGGTCAATTGACCCTCTACGAAATTTTGTGGGTGCCTAGGGACCAAAACGGGGACGCGGATCTACTCTCCAAGCTCGGCCTCGGCGTCCCGGAGCACATCTCCAAGATAGCCCGAATCGAAGACCTTTAGAGGTCCAGCTTGGAGGCCTACCCGGTCCTCCCCATACAGACCCGCCCATGTGCTGGTTAGACCACCTGGTAGAGTACAAGAAGTCAGGTACCCTACCGGCAGACGAGGCAGCAGCCAAGGCGGTCAAGTGGAGGTCGCCAACATACATCATCCTCGGCGACACCCTCTACAAAAAGTCCTACAATGGCGCCCTCCTCCGGTGCTTGTACCTAGACGAAGCTCAGTCTGTCGAGGAGGAAATACATGATGGTACATGCGCGGCACACCAAGGAGCTTTCACCATGGCACGGAGGACCATATTGCAAGGGTACTTTTGGCCGAAAATGGCTAAGGAGTGCGCAGTTACGCCCGTGACTGCCCGACCTGCCAGCATTTCCAGGCCGACCTGCCACCAGCTACACGCCCATTTGCACGGTGATCCCGTTCTCAAGATGGGGAATCGACATAGTTGGGGCCTTACCCATGGGGTCCAGGAAGAGAAAATACATAATCGTGGCGATAGACTATTTTACAAGGTGGGTCGAAGCTGAACCCCTTGGCACCATCACAACTCACAAGCACCCAGTGCAAGGAGTTTGTACGCAAGAACATCCTATACCGTTTCGGAGTCCCCATGCAAATCATCTCCGACAACGGACGTCAATTCGAGAGCAAAGAATTCAAGGAGTTCTGTGACCAATGGCACATAAAGCACACCCGCATGGCGGTGGCATACCCACAAGCAAAGGGACAGGTGGAGAACATCAACAGAACCATAGTGGACAGCATAAAGAAGAACTTAGACGCGGCCGGACAAACATGGGTAGAGGAACTGGGCACCGTCCTATGGGAATACCGAACCACCCCAAGAAGAGCCACAAGAGAGACCCCCTTTGCGCTATCATACGGGTTTGAAGCCCGTGCTCCCGCCGAAGCCGTGATCCCATCCCACCGGGTCGTGGAGTACGACCCCGACCTCAATGAAGAACACCACGCCGCTGACCTCCACTTCATCAACGACAAAGGGGATGACGCCATGGTCCGCACGGAAAACTACCAGCGCTAAGCGAATGCGTATCACTACAAGAAAGTCCAACTCCGCTACTTCCAGATCGGCGACTATGTCATCCGACGGAGAGAAGCAAGCCGACCTCAGGACGGAGGCAAGTTCGCCAAGAAGTGGGAAGGGCCATACGTGATCGAGGCCATAGTACGTCTGAGCAGCTATAAGTTGAAGACCCAAAGGGCAAGACAGTAGACAGGATATGGAACTCGGAGCACTTGCTCAAATTTTATCAATAAAATCATCTTTGTAAGGCGGTCCGACCCCTTAATAATTCTTTCTCGCAATAAAAATAACAAATTTCGTTGTGCAATTGTCTTACTTCGAATCGAGAAAGGATACGGGTGCAGCCAACCTTGCGAATCCAACTCCGCAGTCGAAGGAACCTGCCGACCAAAGGCCGGCAACAGCGGAGTCAGCCTCCTTGGGGTCGGCCACCCCGGGGTCGGCCTTCGGGGAGTCAGCCGTATCCACGGGCAACTACGGTAACCAACCCGACGACCATGGACTTTTCGGACCTAGGGTAGGTACGAGGTTCGACCTCGCCTATCGCCGAACGGAAGCGCTTTGGATGCGAGTAAAAGGACTCCAACCCAAAATCGCACGCTAAACACCCTAGGGGTGATACGAGGTCCGACCTCGCCTATCGCCGAACAAAAGAGCTTGTGGGTACGAGTTGGAGGACTCCAACCCAAAATCGCTACATACCCTAGGGGCGGTACGAGGCCCGACCTCGCATATCGCTGAGCGGAAGAGCTTTGGATGCGAGTCAAAGGACTCCAACCCAAAATCGCTAAACACTCTAGGGGCGGTACGAGGTCCGACCTTGCCTATCGCCGAACGGAAGGGCTTATTATCGCGAGTCAGAGGACTCCAACCCAAAATCGCTACATACCCTAGGGGCGGTACGAGGCCCGACCTCGCATATCGCCGAATGGAAGAGCTTTGGATGCGAGTCACGGGACTCCAACCCAAGATCGCTAAATACCCTAGGGGTGGTACGAGGTTCGACCTCGCCTATCACCGAACGGAAGGATTTGGATCCGAATCAAGGAACTCCAACCCAAAATCGCAAAGTCCCCTAGGGGTGGTACGAGGTCCGACCTCGCTTATCACCGAATGGAAGTATTTGGGTCCGAGTCAAGGGACTCTAACCCAAAATCGCTGAAATGCCCTAAAGTTGGTACGAGGTCCGACCTCGCCTATCGCCGAACGGGCGCAACGCAATCATCCAAAAAAAAAAAAAGTATACACATATTATCACGAGGTTGGTGCTAGGCCGACCTCACGAGTCGCCGAGGTCATAGGGTCGACCAGCCGACCCCGTTCACGACCGAGTCTGAGGGGTCGGACATTCGGCCCCGCAGGAAACCAAACCTAAGGGGTCAGCCAGCCGACCTCGTGTGCAGCCGGGCGCGTCCCAACCTAAGAGCAAGCGTAGTGGCGAGCTCGGCCACAAAGGCGTGAAGACACCCTCTGGAGATGCCTTTAAGCAAGGAACAAATCACGAGTACACAAAGGAAGTAACCAAAACAGAAGAAGCCAAAAGCGAATGAAAGCATAAACAAAGTAAGCAATCAATACCATTACGAAGATAATAGTTCGTGCAACAAAAGAAAGCGGCAGTCCGCGCAACAAAATAACAACAGTTTGTGCAAGTAAAGTAAATAGTTTGTGTAATACAATAAGCAAAAGCAAAGGTCCATCATGCACAACTCCAAAATTACCAAAAGGAATCAAAGCTACTGGGTCTCGTGGACACCCAACGTCCCCTCCCCATCGCCCGGCAGGAGGAGACCATCAACGCCAGCTGAATCGGAGTGAAGCTGCTCCAAGGGGATGTCACCGCAATCAAAGTGGGGAAGGTCCGATGGAAACGTAATTTCCAACGTTGCTGCCATCTACCGGCATCTCAGAATATGCAACACCGTTGCTGTTCCGACCATTTGAATGTGCACCACGAGAAACACTCACGGTTCCAACACTTTTGGAATTCATCGACTTGTTCATCAAAAAGAAATAAGATTTTAAGACTGTAGGAAAATGAGCAAGTCGATTTAATCATAAAATTATATATATATATATATATATATATATATATATATATATATATATATATATATATATATATATATATATGTATATATATAGGTTTAGGATCAGGTGAAAATGCCACTTCCCTGCGAAAATGCGATTGGTGCCCTTGAAGGCTCAAAATTATGCACTTGAAGGAAAAAAAAAACATGTGCACTTGAAGGCAAAAAAGTTACATTCGATGGCAAATAGATGTGCAAGTGATGCAATTTATGGTGCCAAAAATGGAGGTTATTCAATTTAAGTGTTATTAAACCAATTACCCATACAAATCGTTTGTAAATCTCACAAATTTCATTAGAAATTTAGTTATATGTTATTGAAAATAATGCACAAGATATAACAAATACTGCCCAGAAGTTGTGCACTTGAAGGCAAAGAAACATACACTTGAAAGCAAAAGGGTTCACTTGAATGCTAAGTTTTTAAAAAAAAAAAAATTACACAATAGTAAGACACATACACTTTTAGGCATTAAATTGAGCACTTGAAAGCATAAAGAGGATCACTAGAAGGCAAGGGAGAAAAAAAGAAGGACACTAAGAGGGAAAATTCGAATGAAATTAATTATGCACTGATTGCACTCTTATAAAGAAAAACATGCACTTGAAGACTGCAAAATGTGCACTTGAATGCCAAAAGATTTGCACTCAAAGGCATAAAGATGTACATTCAAAATAGAAACTAAGTACTGAAATAAAAGTGATGCACTCGAAGAAGAAAACGAAGGGAAGGTGGTTAGTACGAGTCGAGCGAAACACTCTTTCCTTAAAACCTTATTTGCTACCACCCAAAAGTTCTAGGAGCGTTGTAGCCTAGGTTTCCCAGGATAAAACGTACTACGGTTCAACGTTTGAGCACCCAAACGAATGAACCCGGCAAACTAGAGCACAG